>NW_026885294.1:0-63559 GCF_032173495.1 Musca vetustissima | reverse complement strand
TCTAGACCTAACTCAGTAGGCTACACCAAATTTCGTGCAAATCGAAAGATATATAGGGACTTTTGTACCCCATTTACATTAAATCGGACGAAAATATATGGGAGCTATATCTAAATCTGAACCGATTTTTTGACATTTGCCAAATTTCATCCAAATCGGATCATAAATGCGACCTGTACTTTGTTCACAAAAATACATGGACAGACAGACGGACGGACAGACGGACATGCATAAATCGACTCAGAAAGTGATTCTAAGCATATTCTCAAAAGGAACCATGGTCTATCTCGATTATTTTTGCCTGTTACAAACATATGCACAATGACATAATACCCTCTACCACAGTGTGGTGAAGGGTATAAATATAGAAAAAATACCAAAAAGCGGACTCATACCGACATTTCTACAAACCGATTAGGTAAACCATGATACAAATTTCCGAATATTTTAATGGATAATTATACGCTCAGCCATATAGCTAATGAGGGCGTATACACTTTGACACGGTGAAAATGAGCCTCGTCGAAATATTGGTTCTAGACCGTATGTTTCTTTGGACCGCATTTGTTTCAGAAAATGTTGATTTCATCCAAACTTTGCCCATCTTATTATTTCTTCCGAACTTAGTTCAAGTTCGAAGATGGCGAATATCGGTCCACTCCATCTGGTACCTCCCACAGTGGGGCAAGGCCTAAATGCGGGTTATAGTTCATATATAGTACATTATCGAACCTTACGTTCTTGTTTTTTATCTCTATATCCTATGCAGGTGAAATGATTGTAACGCGGAACAAATTAGATAACTATTTTAATACATAATGTAATAATATTTCTGCACCATATCTCAATTCCTTCAGAAGATAGCGTGATTACAACAGACCGATGGACATGGATAGAACCCCGTTTCAGGAATGTATATACTTTATAGGGTCGGAAATGAATATTTCGATAAGTTACTATGGTGGAGAGTATAAAAATCCACTTCTATTGTAGAAAACATTTTGAAAACATATTTTTAAATAATGCATTCCTATGTTGGTTCCACTTTTTTTCAGTGTATATTTTGTCAAATAACAGTGTCACATGCATAAATTATTTGTTAAAAGTTGGCATTAATGAAGCTTTACCACCAGCCGTTCTCCATATATATACATATATACATCAACATATGTATAACACTTTAAGCACATAAACTGTCATACATACATATGCCCACATACAGACATATATACATGTGTACGTATTTATATGCCTGTTAAGGAGTTTGCGTTTAACACATATTCATCGTTCAAGTGGAGTTCAATATTTACAAGAGTTGTTGTTATTTTGTTGTTGTCCTTGTTGCTGTTGTTAAAGTTAAATGCAATTTAATTATGTTCGACATTCATAATTACAAATTAATGCCTGTAGGCGAATATATTAACATATATGTCTGCATACTGACGCATACCCACACATGCACACACCCTCTATTAAGATGTCAATATCAGTGTGCTTTCATTTAATCACTACGACTACCACTAACAATGACAACTTATCTAAACGACAGCAGTTACTGTAGGCAAACAATCAACTATGACAATATTAAAGAGCTTACTAAATTAGCGATATTGTCATTAACAGAGATACACTCTTAATATGTAAGAGTGACAGTTACAACATATTTATGTTTAAAGACTTACGTTACTTCAACTATTCGAGAAATATCAATTGCACTTATATTTTCATAAGAAAAGTCAATGAACACTTTCGATCTATTGCAAAACTGACAATAAATTTGTAAAACGGGGCAACTATATCCAATATTTAAAAATTTATTAACATATTATTTTATTTTCAGAGAAAACTGCATATGCCTGAAAAAAACAATCCACACATTAATATCGACCATAAATTAAATTTGAGTACCACTTAGTAGCAAATTTTATGATTCGAGCTCTAAAGGTTCACCCCTCCTCAACAATCTAACTAAACTTCCTGCATACCCCGATCCTACACCCCCACAATGATTCCAAATTCAAATTTCAGGATTCCAATTCTATTAATTCACCCACAATTAAAATTGTACCGAATTTAGTAGTAGAGTTTCCAAAACTTCCTACTTAACCCAAACCAACACCCCCACAGTGATCCTAAATCTAACTATCAGGATTCAAACTCTATCGGTTCACCCACAACTCAAATTGTATCAAATTTAGTACACAGTAGTATGAATTTCCAAAACCTCTTACTTACCCCAAACCTACACCACCACAGTGAACCTAAATATAAGTTTTAGGATTCCAACTCTATTGGTTCACCCACAATTCAAATTGTACCAAATTTAGTACATAGTTGTACCAATTTCCAAAACTTCCTATATACCACAATTCTACACCCACACAGTGATCCAAAATCGAAGTTTCAGGATTACAACTTTATCGGTTGACCCACAATCCAAATTGTACCAAATTTAGTACACAGTAATACGAATTTCCAAAACTTCCTACATACCCCAATCCTACACCCCCACACTGATAGTAAATTCAAGTTTCAGGATTCCAACTCTATCGGTTCACTCACTATTCAAATTGTACCAAATTTAGTACACATTAGTACAAATTTCTAAAACTTCCTACATATCTCAATCTTACACCTCAACAGTGATCCTGACTCCAAATTTCATGATTCTAGCTCTATTGGTTCACCTAAAATTCAAATTGTACCAAATTTGGTACCATTTAATACCCATAAGTATTATTTTCTTAAACTGAATCCTGACCCCAATCCCACACCCCTACAATGATTCTGACTCCAAATTTCATTGTTCCCGCTCTATCGGTTCACCCAAATCCAAACTGTACCGATTATAGTACGATTTAGTACTTTTCGTAGGCATAAGTAACAGATTTCCAAAACTACGTTCATATCCCAATCCTACACTTCGACGGTAATTTTAATTCCAAATTCCAGGATTCCAGCTCGATTTGTATATCCAAATTAAATTTGTATCAAATATAGTACCATATAGTACTTTTCGTACACATGAGTACACGCTTTCAAAACCATCTCCTTAAATGGACCCTACTTCTCAACCTTAATTCATACTCCAAATTTCAAGTTTTTAACGCTATCCGTCCACATGCTACAGAATTGTAACAAATTTAGTAAATTTTCGTACTTTTCGGATATTTATAGTTCGAATTTCCAAAAACCCTTTGGTGCACCTATCCTACACTCCATCAACGACCACCAATCCAAATTTCAGAGTTCGAGCTCTACCGGTTCGCCAAATACAAGTGGTATCACATTTAGTACTTTTCGTACCGTTCTAGTACGAATTATCAAAAACCCAGCCTTATCTGTCACCTTTGGACCAAGAGTGATCCTCACTAAAAATTTCAAGATTCTAGCTTCAGCTTCCTTAAAACAATCTTTGTAAATTGTCTGTTAAAAGGTTGTTTGTGCTTTGGAGTAGGAATTTTAGTACACAGTAAATTTAGCAACCTCCACGAACCAGGATAGCCAAATTACTTCGAGGGGGAAATACGGATAAAGCCTTCAAAATACCGAAAATTGGGTCAAGATCTTTATATAAAGGTTATTTAGCGGATATGCTTCTCAAACTCAACGAACCAGCAATGGACATACCCTTCAGATGGGTAATGCGGAAAATGAACTTCAATCTATATATCCCATTTTCGAAGCCTTATTATACCCTTCACAACACTGTGGTACAGGGTATTATGTCTTTGTGCATATGTTTGTAACATGCATTGGTACAGCCCAAGGACGAAGCCTATTAAAATTGGACAAAATCGGTTCAGATTTAGATATAGCTCTCACATATATTTTCGTCCGATTTTAAGTAAATGGTGCACCAAACTCTCGATATTTGTCCGATTGAGACAAAATTACAGCACAGCGTACTGTATTAGGTCCAGTTTGATGTCTGTTAAGTTTTGTTTAAATAGGTTCAAATTTGGATATAGCTCCCATATATAGTTTCGTCCTATTTTATGTAAATTGTGCAACATACTCCTAACATTTGTCCGATTAAGGCAATATTTAGCAAAGCGTACTGAATTAGATCCACTTTAATGTCTATGAATTTTTGCTGAAATCGATTTAGATTAAGATATAGCTCCCATACATAGTTTCATCCGATTTTAAGTAAATGTTGCCCCAAACCTATGTCATATTTCATTTCGTCCTATTTCATGACAATGGTATTTTAAACATGTTATGTCTCTTTCATCGACAGGATATTGTCGACACATTCTATTAAAATCATTAGAGATGTCATTTGGCTGGGTTTAAATTTGTATGTAAATTATTATAATTTTGTGTACCCAAATTGGTGAAGGGTATTATAGAGTCGACCCCCACTACTTTGAAACATTCCTCATTGTTTTGTTTGGGTAACCAAGTCCTTTTGTCTTAATATCGCCGCTGCAAAGCCACGTGTCGTATGAGTGTCATTATTACTGTTGCCATAAATTATACGACACCTGAAACAGCAGTGTTCAGTTCCGATTGGCTCGAAATTCAAATTATCGTACTTAATAGGATTTTAAAATAATTGAATAGCTCCCATACATACATTGTTGAAATTGAGCATAGAACAATTATCGATCTTTCTTTTGTTTACCATGCAGAATTTCTTCGATAATTCCTTGAATATATATAATTTTTAATTGTGTGTTAGCAATTTATGTAGGTTTTGAGAAAATTACAGATGCTCAGGTTGTAAGCTTGATATGGAGAGATATGTAACAACATGGACCAATATTGAAGATTTAATAGACAGAAGTTACTTATTCACAAGGAACATATGATTTACAATTACAGCCACTTCAGTGAGAAAATGCTGCTAAAATTTTCAAAATACCAAAAACGTTTCAGGACTGTTAAATAACTCCAGGCCAAGTCATGGAATTATATCAAAAATTTCCTGCAAATATGTTTCTCATCCTTCAAGAACCTAGAATGTTAACACTAGAACGCCGAAGGCGGTCATTTTGACCGCTTTCCAATTTCAAGTACAAAAGCAACTGTGCATTAAATGACACTTTTTTTAAATTTGGTGAATTTTTTATAATAAACGTAATTCTATAAGTACAAAAAGTCACCATATTTAAAAAAAGTGTAATTAAATGCACAGTTGCTTTTATACTTGAAATTGGAAAGCGGTCAAAATGACCGACTTCGGCGTTCTAGTGTTAAATTAAAGCCACCACGGTGGCTTCTAATACACTTAAAATACTGTAATTTGTGCGGGATGGTAAAATAATTAACAATTTTATGCAAATGCGGAAAAAATCAAAACTCCGAAAAGGGGAACAACTTTTTATATGGGGGCTACATCCAAAATTTTCAGAAACTATATTAACAGAAAAATCAGCAAGGAAATTTCAAAAGTCGGACTATATGATACCCTTCGTCATTTTGGGTAAATACAAGAGATGCTCATATTTAGAATACCCTGTAGATAGAACAGACATAGCATCTCTGGAGAATCATTGAAGGTGAATCGAACGAAATTAAATTTGTGATCTGCATAGATATATGTACCAATTTTAATTAACCCATACACATACCAATCTTATATCCATAAAAATGGCTTGCCGATCGGTCAGACACCATTTAGGTGAAGTCGGAAAATATATAAAGAAGCTATATCTACACCTGAATCGATTTTAATCCAATACGCTATACAATATTTCATGTTAGTTGTACAAACATAGGCTCCTGGGTATACCATCTGCAAAAAATCAGACGAAAATATATATATCAGAGCTTTATCTAAATCTAAACCGAATTCATCAAACCTTAGCACAAAACATTCTAGTCTAAAATAACGTTAAATCGGACGAATATATTAATGAGAGCTATATCAAAATTTGAACCAATTTTTACTAAACATTATACACATCACCTTAAACATAGGCTCTTCGGTGCACCATTTACATCAAAGAGGTCGAAAATATATATGGGATATATTTAAATCTCAACCGATTTCAACAAAACGTTACATAAAATCGCACGGAGCTATATCTAAATTTTTAACGATTTTCTCCAATGTCAATAGGGTTCGTCCTTGGGCTAAATAAGTGACTTGTGTGCTATATCTAAATTTGAAGTAATTTTCTCCGATATTAATGAGGTTGGTCCTTAGACTAAATACGTGATCTGTGCTAAATTCTAACCAAATCGGATCATAAATGTGATCACTACTTTGCTCACAAGAATACATGGACAGACGGACGTACATACATAAATCGACACAAAAATTTATTCTATGCATATACTTAGAAGGAATCATGGGCCCATCTCGATTCCTTTTACCTGTTACAAACATATATTCAAAGACACAATTTTCTGTACCACAGTGTGGTGAAGGGTATAAATAAGGTGGTTGCGTTATGTGGGAGTATATCAAAATGTTGACCGATATATTGCATTTTCAATACCAAGCATGCTAAGAGTAAAAATAAAGACGGCCAATTTTACTATAGTCAAGAATATATTGTCATTTCTGGAGTCACTCACAAAACTTTTGGAGGCAAAATAAAATAAAACTCAAAAAAAAAAAAAAAAAATGAGAACATCCGGGTTTTGTCTTTTGAACCACAAAATATGAATCGGATATCATTGCTAATAATGGAAAATTTAAACTTCTTTGACATAAATAAGAAATATTAGGTTGAGGAAAAAACTTGATTATTTTTTCGGCAGATGACTGTACTGATCGATTTCTCGTCAAGTATCGATCAAACAATTTCAGATTTATGCTCGTACGAAGGGTGAAATTTCGAAAGGGTGAAAAATTCGGCTAAAAATGCAAATGGCGTTTATGGTTCCGGTACTGAAACAGCCAATTATGTGCAATTTTGGTTTCGTAGATTCCGTTCAGGAATTTTGTGGATGTTGAAGATGCACTTTGCAGAGGTAGGCCTGTCTTCGTCGAAAATGTGGATAAAATCAAGAAATACCTTTAAAATGACAACAAATCATACAACAAAACCTTGCATATTTGACCAATACCGTACATTACGAAGCATGGAGCATAATGGAGTTCTTTTTCTCCAACCTAATATAATAGGACTTTAAAAACTTTTTTTTGCGCTCCCTCCAACATAGTATGGAGGGTATATTAATTTTGATTTTCCGTTTGTAACTCATCGAAATAATCATTTCTTGATCAGCGTAAAATTCTATGTCTGTCTCTAGCGTCTAAACGAATTGAGATAGATCTTTAAAATTTTGCATAGAGTCGTCTTTTGTCTGCAGGCAGGTCAAGTTCGAAGTTGGGATATATTGGTCCACGATTAGGTATAGCTCCCATATAACAGTACCAGGGACGTACGCAGGGGGCGGCCCGGGGGGCCCAGGCCCCCCCCGAAATGAATTTTTTTCACAGTAAATTTATGTTTGAAACAGCGATTTTTTCATTTTGTACAACCGAATCATTTTTTCGGATAACCCCCATATAAGGGTACCTCCCAATTTTCGGTATTTTGGGGTTCTTGAGCGCGCTTTTCAACCGAATTCGCTGAAATCAGGTACATTGGATTCTTATTGGGTACCAAATATCTCTATTACAAATTATAAATATATGTCCACTTTTCATTTCAAATTCCTGTCAGTATACCTGTGGTGGAGGGTATCCAAAGTTCGGCCAGGACGAACTTAAGCTTTTCCACTTGTAATCCATTACATTAGAAGTTCTTCTGTTTTTTGTACTTTTTTCTGTAACTTCACTTACATATGTATCATTAAAGTAAAAAAATCGAATATACATTTTCCCGGAAATACCCATATATTCCTAAAATTACGCAGAAGTCTTAGTAGTCTGTAAAATAATCTTGATTTGAAATTGAATTATGTAAAATTTCATCACATGCTAAATGATAACCTAACATTTGCGGTTTTTGACCTCACTAGTAAAATTTTTTGGTAATTTTTCTAGAAAAAATCCAACATATACACATTACTGACAAAACACAAACTGCCATCGAAAATACATTCCTTACATATTTTTGTGTGTGTGAAACAGAGGTTATCCACATTTCTCGAAAGTCATGACACCACACATATTTTAAACTATTGTGCGGAAATTACACAACTGTGCTGATGATGGCTGTCTGTGTGTGTGTGCTTGGTTGGCTATTGATAACGTTAGAAAAATTAGCTTAAAACACTTTGACAATTGTTTAAACAGCATTAATGTCAGTGACAGTAAAATGTAGGGGTCTTGTCCTGTCCTCAACAGACACCATACCATCTGCAATATCGGCAAATGGAATGATAGCCATTACTGAGGCTAGTGTGTGGAGGCATGGAGTCATTGTCACTCGGAAGATATTAACTTGCAGTCTTTCTCGGCTTGTCAACCCGTATTACTGTTGCATTGTCAGTAAATTGCAACTGGTTGTGAGTGCTGAACGAATGAGCGATGATGGTGATGGTTAACATCACCAGGAACAATGGTGCCCAAGTTGGAACGATTGAATCCGTTTGCGTTGAATTTGTAAATATATAGATATTTTAAAAATAAGCTTATCATTTATTGTTCGGAACCATCCGGACATCGTCAGGATGGTGTAGTGCAAAGTCTCTTTTGGTGTGTGTGTTTCTCAAAGAGTTCTAAAGCAATTGATTGAATTGGAGTCCCCCATACACCCATCCGACCCATTTAAACCCCAAATGGAATTGGATGACAAGTAATAGTTTAAGGGCAATTTCTTAGCATGGAAATTAATTTTCTGCAATATACTATGCAAGCAAAGGACATCCAGATATAAACGCACACACACACACATACATACCTACATCCGGATGTGTAAAACTATGTACCGATTCAATGCAATTTATTTTGAGGGAATGAAGTAGAATAAAGCTTCGATATTCTATCGTTTCTTAACTAAGAATAATGGCATTCTTCTAGTTCGCTTGGTTTATAAAATTTGATTGGTTTTGTATGTATGTGTGTGATTGCTACAAATAAAGTAAGCTCTTTTAAAAGATTTTGTACATTAAAATAAAATTGCATTGGTGTATATAGTTATTTAAGCAGATCTCATTTAAGTAAGACAACTCTTTGCGAATTCAATTATGGTGCCGGTGAAGGTATCCAATAATTTCATAATTCAAATATTTGACCATATTAATTGAATATTTCTAAAAATGAAAATGCTTTCTATTATAAACATGCATCGGTAGCAAAACCATGACTAAATGTGTGAATATAACCGTATCTAAGTTATTGGAGGGTGAACATTCTTAGTATAGGTTCATGGTTTGACATAGCCGCTTGGTTTAAGCCGCATCTGGCAACCAAAGTAGCTGTAATTTGCAGAACATTTTCGAAATAATTCCCCTCTTTAAAATAGCCGCCTTATAAAGGTATCGCTTCAGAAATATATTTTAAAGGTCTAAAGCATATATTCCCATCGAATTTGGCAGTCTGGGGTGTTGAAGGAAGAATATTAATACCTACAATTTGCAATTAAATTTGGTGCATCTTTAACATTAACAATTCCTGAACGGAATCTACGAAACCTAAGTCGCACATAATTGGCTGTTACCATATCGGAAACATAAACACCATTCGTAATTTTAGCCGCTTGACTTGCCTTTTCGCCTTTGTCAAAGAAAAACTGTAAAATGTACCGAATTTTCTCCTTGTTCGCTTCAAGTTTTAACACCATGTAACTCACAACTAAATGCACAGAACAAAAAACAGCAAAATAAGTATACCCTTCACCACACTGTGGTACAGGGTATTATGTCTTTGTGCATATGTTTGTAACAGGCAAAAGGAATCAAGATAGACCCATGGTTCCTTTTGAGAATATGCATAGAATCATATTCTGAGTCGATTTACGCATGTCCGTCCATCCATCCATGTATTTTTGTCAAAAAAGTACAGGACGCATTTATGGCATAGTTCACATATTTGGACTAAGGACGAACCCTATTGAAATTTGAGAAAATCGGTTTATATTTAGTTTCGTACGATTTTATGTAAATGATGCACCAAACTCCCAATATTTGTCCGATTGTGACAAAATTTTGCACAGTGTACTGAATCAGGTTTCTACTATTTTCTGTCAAATATGTTTGTTAAAATCGATTCAGATTTAGATATTGATCCCATATATAGTTTCGTCAATTTTTTTTGTGAATGTTACACCAATATTTGGCCGATTGAGCAAAATTGCAATTGGCGAAAAAATTATGTGGGATAAGGTTGGTTTTAATCGGTCCATGTGTTTATATTTAGCTCCCATACATAGTTTTACTCGATTTCATACAAATGGTACAACACAATTCAAGTTTGCCCGTTTGATATGTAATTTTTCATTGATTTCAGAATGGTATGTGCATGGGTATTTTTCAATTGGTTCAAATATTTTATTTTTTAATGATCCTCCAAAGATTTTATGTTTGTTCTATCTACATTATATTGTAGATATTAACATATCGTGTCGGCCCCGTCCGACTTTTGAATTTTCTTTACTGGTTTTTATACCCTTCACCACGCTGTGGTAGAGGATATTATGTCATTGTGCATATATTTGTAACAGGCAAAAGGAAACGAGATAGACACATGGTTCCTTTTGAGAATATGCATAGAACCACTTTTTAAGTCGATTTATGGAGGGTGAACATTCTTAATATGGGTTCATGGTTTGAAATCGGCGCTTGGTTTAAGCCGCATCTTGCAACCAAAGTACCTGTAATTTGCAGAACATTTTCGAAATAACTGCTCTCTTTAAAATAGCCGCCTTATAAAGGTATCGCTTCAGAAATATATTTTAAACGTCTAAACTATATATTCCCATCGTGGCGTAGTTCACATATTTGGACTAGAATGAACCCTATTGAAATTGGAGAAAATCGGTTTATATTTAGTTTCTTACGATTTTATGTAAATGATGATTTATGCACGTTCGTCCGTCCGTCTGTCTTTCTGTCCATGTTAAATTGTAAACAAAGAACAGGTCGCATTGATGATCCGAATTGGATGAAATTTGGCATAAGTTACTTATTTGGCCAAAGGACAAACCCTATTGAAATTGGGAAAAATCGGTTCAGATTTAGACATATATATTTTCGGACGATTGACAACGTACTTAATATAACCAGCGTGTGGAAAGTTTTGAAATCTGTTCAGGATTGGATAAAGCTCCTACATATATTTTCTGCCGATTTTGAGTACAGGATGAACAAAGATCTAAAAATGAGACCGATATACACAAAACATAATGAAATTAGTATAACTTTACCCGCGACAAGTTTCGATTAAATCGGTTTAGATTTCGATATAGCTTATATATACATATATATTCTCTAAATTGATTTACATAATTTTGTCCAATTGTAAGAAGAAACCCTATATCTGACCAAATGAAAAAAATTAATATAGGTTGCAAAATGACACGTTTATGGATCCATTTTCATGTTAATGGTCCTTCAAAAATGCGAAGTCTGTTAGGATTCATCTGTTGAAGTGGTGAAGGGTATTATATAGTCGGCCCCGTCCGGCTTTACTGCTTTCCTTAATGGTTTTAAAATTTGAAATTGTTTACATTGTACAGCCATCTGCCGAAAAAATAATGTATTTAACATCCAAGGTTTTTCCAATTGAGACGACATTTTGCATTGAGTTGAGTCCAAAAAATGTGTGTCAAGTTTCACTGGAATCGGATCATTTGTAGATATAGCACCAATTTTATACAGTGTAGCAAATTTAGTCTACATTTAAGTGTATAAAGTTTCATTGAATTCGGTTTAGACTTATTCCGATTTCATTTAGTTGTGCTCTAAATACCCAATTTTTTGGATTCAGATAAAATTCTTGACTACGCACTTTGCTGTAAAATTTGCTTCAAATCGGTAAGATTTACATATGCTCGATCGCATAGAAATGATACACCATAGACTCCAAGTACGCACGATTGACATGTAATTTTGTACAGATTTCAGAATGACATGATTATGGGTTGCTTTAAATTGGTATGTATATCTATGTAGTTGACATATAATTTTTTTTCCTATTCCATGTTAATGGTCCTCCAATGTCTGTTCTATCAGTATTCATCACAGTGGTGAAGGATATCATACAATAGGCCCGGTCCGACTGTAGAACTTTTCTTACTGGTTTTTGGTTTATTCAAGAATCCGATCAAAAAATATTACAAATTTATTAATAATGAAAAAGCGGAAATCTTATGAACACAAATTTTTATATAAGTCAGTCTTTCAGAACCCTTTATAGCAAATTACAGCCCCAATGGTTGGAAAATAGGCTAAGGTCTTCAAAATATCGATTTTTTTACTCTGACATGTTTTTAGTCAATAAGAAGCGAAAATATAAAATTACAGCTAATTTAGTTGAAGCACGTATCGAAGCTCCCCAAAATACCGATGTTAGGTATGTAGTGTTACATGGGGGATTCCACCCCGAGGGAACACTTAAATATCAAATTAGAATTAATTCGTCTATTAAAATTGTCTTTTGAAGTAATAGCTTGGTAGAACCACTTAAGGGGACCAACCCATTCTCGGTGTCAAAAAATTTAGTTTTTTGACTTAATTCGAATCTACACTAATTCAAGAATGTCCCTACAAATTTTCAAGTGAACATCTCAAGAACTCTTGAAGATATAGCCGATTTATTGCGTCGGCAAGAGTGATTCTCAAAATTTAAACGCATTTTTCTCGAAGCAGTGTTTTTACGAATGGCGGGCATGATAACTCAAAAACTAATAATCCAATCGGTAACGATAACTCAAAAACTAATAATCCAATCGGTTCCAAATTTTTACACGTTTCTCTGGGAGTGTATAGCTATCGTATGAACTAGCATAAAGCCAATCGGCGAATAACATCCTTATTTTTTAACTTTGTTTGAACGAAGTCAATAATCCTTGTTCATACGAGATCCAGGCATGTACTCTTTCTAACACCCTTGGAATTTGTGGATTCCGATGTTCGAGTGAGGAGTTAATATGCGGAATTTTCTTTAATCACTAAAAACCACAACAAAACAAAAACCAAATTTTGCAAGCTATTCTTCTTCTTTTTTAAATATATAATTAATTATATATGTGTAAAGTTACAAACCTTTACAAGCATTGGTATCCATTTGCCAGCCCAATCTTGAAAATTTAAAATCAAGAATGGGAACTGAGGAGCCCAGTCAAATGTATGAATCGTGCATGTGTTGGACAGCTTGGGTGCTGACAGGGCTCCAGAACATTTTAACAGTTATCCACAGTTTACGCTACCCAGTACTCATGTTGCCCTTTGACGATGATGTAGACATATTTATTGGCAAATGTTTGACATCACGATCATTTGCTAATGTGGCAGTGTTTTTTTGGGAAAATACCAGGGACCGAAAATAACAGTTATTTTTTAAAATGCGAACAAAAAAATCTTCATGTTAGAGACATGGGAGACCAATAGTGTCATATACCAATAGATTCGTACTGAGGAGCCCATTAAGGATATTGAGTGATCTTGAGAAAACACTCTCAGTTCCCATATTAAGGATTATTTTTTAACGGAAAAAATAAACGTTGATTACAATAAGTGTACACATAAGTAATCAAGATCAAAGGTAAAAAATATTTGTTATAAATTTTTAAAAAATAGTCTAGTGTACCAAATTATGAATATAAATTAAAGAATCATTCCCCTGGCTATTAGGTCAAAGGTTATATAACTGGTACCAAACTCTATATGCTTATTTACGTAAAAAGACTTTTATTTTCTGACGGAAAAAATAAAAATCACAAAAAGACTTTTATTTTTGACGGAAAAAATAAAAGTCCCAAAAAGGCTTTTATTTTTGACGGAAAAAATAAAAATCATTTTTAACAGTTAAAAATTAACGTTTATTTTTTCCGTTAAAAAATAATTAATTAAAGTGGATTTTTTTATTTAGGTCACATAATAACAGTTATTTTTTTACCTGATTTGATATAAGTTATAACCGTTACGGTCCCTGGAAAATACGTGTTAATTTGATCGTTTGAAAATATTCATTTCTGTTATCCGAACAGCAGATGGACTTGAGAGCCCTCTAAAGTGACAACATGTGAATTTTCTGAACCTTCCAATGTCTAAGAAAAATACAAAGTTCAGAAGTGCTCTTGTGCTCTTTTTGTTGAAGCGACCCCAACAATACCAGGACACTCCGTGGAATTATGGCTGTCACATATTATTCTGTTGCATACGCCCCCTTCATCATGCTAAACGTGGAATTAGCAATTCTAATTATTCATCATGTGCATTGAACAGCTTAACCTAGGCGACATTCGTCGTACTGGACGTTTTATTAATTGTTAGGTTTCCGAAATGTTCTAAATCCCTGTGCCATACGTGATTCTTATACATAAATTCTCTGTTCTTTTATGTCTACCGTGACAAAATAAGAAAGGTGGAATAATAATTCTCAATTAACTTGTTTTAATCTAAATGGTGCGCCAATCACCCGAAGTTTGTCCTAATGCGATAATCCTTTGCACAACATAACAAATTAACAGAGGTATACCCAATGGCAATCCAGTTGATCATTATCATTGGCCCTAGAATTTTGGACATATTAAATACAACCACATCAGTAATTACACAGTCCGCCTTAACAACTTCGATGGGGTAGTGGTCCCATTTACTAATTGAGGGATATGTACGACCTCCTATCGGTTATTACATAGGTGAAACCAGTGACAGATGGTCTGAGGAGCATGGATACCGAACTTCAAAAACCATCTGTCCTGAGTTTTTACGACGTAGAACTACTTTGTTGATGTCACAGAGGGGAAAAGAGATCATTGTCACTGCAGGATTAGATCATTGTTATCCAAATGGGACATCAATAGTGTGGATTATTGCCGTTTATGAGGGGATGAGGAAGATCTGAAAGCACTTGAGCCTATAAATTGTAGATGTCCAGCGCTAGGCAGCATAGGACACCGATTGATTGGTAGATATGATATTGACTCTCTAGCATTCTTTTCCGGAATAGATCCCAAAGAAATACTTAGCTTTGCCGCTAGCTCTTATTTTCTTTTATCCTAATTAATGTTCCAAATATTCAGGATGTACACAATATACCGAAGGTCTCCGAAGACACCATAGTGGAGCTCTTTAAGCAATATTATGCCACATTGTAATTTCAAAATTTTGTACACAAAAACATAACTTTTTACATGCTTTCGAGCAAAGAAGTGGAACGTTTGTGTAAGAGTACTACAAATGTTGTTGTTGAAAGTTTTTTTTTCAACATCAATCCTTTTTGTTGCGAATAAATGTTGATATTTACTACCCCTTGACTATCAATAGCAAAAAGAGGTATTTTGAGCACATTCAAAGTATTCAAAGGACTGAAGATATTTTGTCGCCTGATTACGAAGATCACAAAAAATCGTTTGAGCCATGTTTCCTTGAAACCATGTTTGCTTATTCTAGACAGTTTGTCTGTCTGTCTACCTTTATGCCTGGATATTTTCACCCACATTTTTACCCTATTTCAAAAGCCGAATTCAATTAAATTCAATGCCTAAGCGCATAAACAACACAAAGACACACACACATAGATTCATAAGCACATGAAGAGTGCATACTATTTGCAATACCAAGTGCACAGGCAAAAATAAATTACAACAAACACAGAGGGGAAGACTAGATGCTGGGATAAAGGAACTTGAGAAAACATTGACTTACAACAACCAACCATCACACACCATTGCTCACAACTCACAACAACAATGAGCGAACGAGTGAGTGGTTCTTTGAGTGTGTTCGGGAACATTGTACTGTCATTGAATGGAAGGAAAAAAAGAAGGAAAACATTTGTGTTGATTTTTGCTGTGCTTTATGTGTTATTTTTGCTGCTGGTACTACTACTCTCTTCTGCTACGTCAAGTGTAGTCCTGTTAATTTTTCATCCATCCCATCAATCTTCTGCGGTGTTGCCGTCCGTGTCTTTCTTCGCTTGCCATTGTTTATTTTGTATCCACTTAAAACACTTATAAATGCTTTGGCAAGGTGTTGGTTTCTTCATTCATCGGTATCACTTAATGAAAATCTACTTGAGAATAGGAAATGCAGGACACTGCAAAATGCAATAACAACACAAAAATAACATAGAAATCTGTTGACGAGGGTGTAAATATTAAAAGTTGTTCAATATAAAATCAACTGGACGAAATATGGGAGCTATATATTATGGCCCGGTCGAATATGTAATACCCTCTTATGCCGTTGTAAATTATCTGCTAGGTTACAAAATTAAACAGAGCAGTTTTTTTAGCCTGAAACTGGAATACCAAATTTAGCATTTTCGATTGGTAATTAGACTACACCTTACTTTCTTTCCTTACCGAAATTAGAGCCTCTTCGGTTGGAAAATGCAGCTATTAGTTTCAAAATATGGATTGGGTAGGACCTTTGTATGGGGGTTAAATTAGTGACCTGTGCCAAACTTCATCCAAATCGGATAATAAATGCGACCTGTACTTTGCTCACAAAAATACATGGACGGACATGCATAAATTGACTTAAAAAGTGATTCTATGCATACTCTAAATAGGGACCATGGGTCTATCTTGATTCATTTTGCCTGTTACAAACGATTATCCCAAAAGAAACCATGTGTCTATCTCGATTTCTCTTGTCTGTTACAAACCTATGAGGGGTATAAAAAGGATCTTTACAGGTGGGGTCTATATTGATGAGATGTGTCATGGAAACCATTGCCACATGCCGAAAATTTGTTAATAACCATTCCATCAAATCGCGCCCAATACGAATGAAGACGCCTGCACAGCCCGAATCTCAGTTGTGCCACAACCATTCTGGGTGTCTTTATACCCTTCACCACACTGTGGAACAGGGTATTATATCTTTGTGCATATGTTTGTAACAGGCAAAAGTAAACGAGATAGATACATGGTTCATTTTGAGAATATGGATAGAATCACTTTCTGAGTCGACTTATGCATGTCCGTCCGTCCGTCTGTCCATGTTAAATAGTAAACAAAGTACAGGTCGCATTTATTGTCCGAATTGGATTAAATTAAGCACAGCTCATCTATTTGCCCAAGGACGAGCCCTCTTAAAATTGGGAAAAATCGGTTCAGATTTAGATATAGCTCCCATATATATGTTCGCCGATTTTAGATAAATAGTGCACCAAAGTCCCTATATATCCTTCGATTTCCACGAAGTTTGGCATAGCGTACTGAATTAAGGTCTACAACGATGTGTGTTAAATTTTGTGAAAATCGTTCAGATTTATATATAGCTCCCATATATATTTTAGCCCGATTTTACATAAATGGTGCACCGAACTCCTAATGTTTGTCCGATTAACACGAAATTTTGACATATGTACAAAATACCCTAAGTGGTGAAGGGTATCATATAGTCGGAATTCGAAATTTTGTCGAAATTTTGACATATGTACAAAATACCCTAAGTGGTGAAGGTGCACCGAACTCCTAATGTTTGTCCGATTAACACGAAATTTTGACATATGTACAAAATACCCTAAGTGGTGAAGGGTATCATATAGTCGGAATTCGAAATTTTGTCGAAATTTTGACATATGTACAAAATACCCTAAGTGGTGAAGGGTATCATATAGTCGGCCCAGTCCGACTTTACTACTTTCCTTACTGGTTTTTAATTGTTGACTGGTGTCTCAACTGAGTCAGTGTGAATACAATTTATTTCTGTTTCACATACCTCATTATCTAGGTATGTTTCTGTACCTTTGGATATCTATCTATAGAACATGAAAATCAGTCCTGAAATGACTGTTCTGTGAATGGCGGCACCTAAGCAGATATTTCATCGGCAACATCCTGTTGTGTTGAGTCACATGAAAGATGGATGTGGGTTATCTGAGTCATGAGGGCGGTATTATCTTATCTCAAGTGGACTGTATACGAAAATAGATCCCTGTTTAAATAAATGTTCTATCCTTTACTTAAGAGACCCTCAGCAAGACATTCACTGTTTTTATTATTTGAAAACCATGTTCGCTAAGTGAACAGAGGAAGAAATGGCATCATCCTTACTTCCTGGGTTCGAGGGTTAAGTCGCCCCCGAACACAGGTAGTAGGTTGCCAAAGATTTACACCATCCTATGCAAATGTTGGAAGTGCAACTGTTCTGATGTCCAGAAAATTCCTTTATGCTATACGAACGATTTGAGAAATCGCTGAATTTTTGTCTGATTCTGTGGTCAGTTAGCTCATCAAGCTAGTTTGCTACTCTCGCCGCTTCTGCTGTAATGTTTGTTATAATTCTGGTACTCGCCGCGCAGGTATATAGTGAGCGGTTGCAACTGAAATTCAGAAGGATTGGTCAGTTCTCTGAAGCGATGATTGGTAAAATCTCTGAACTCTTGCCAATGTAATGAGGGGTTCCCAACTTACATCATTCTTCAGACCCGGAGACATGATGGATACGTCCGATGAGCTGTGGCAGTCTCCCTTTGTTATTATGGGTATGTCCTCATTCATCCGGCAAGACGTTCGCTGTTTGCTCGTCATGTTGATCTGGTCATTGCCTAAGACAGAATACAATAATCATGGCGGCACAGCTGTAAAGCATTTTAACGTACTTGACCGCTACTCCCATACATTCCATGTACGCGTCACTAGAGAAAATGCGATATAGGTCTAAAAGATGGTTCTGCGAATGCTATGCCAAACATTTCTAAATGTAGAAAAAAATATTTTAAAATTTTTGTCCGTTGGGTTCTGAAACTTGTTGCAGCATGTGCTTTGCTAATTTAACTTCCTTATCACTCCACACTCCTTTATTAAGGAATATACCACAACATCCCTCTTTTTGTTCTTCTATAGAAATTGAGGAAGCAATTTCCCTCACTTTGTTTGTGTGTCGATGTCAATAGCTGACATTAAAATGAACGCTTGGCTGATGGTCATTAGCCTCAGGTTATGTAAATGAAATTATAACACAATGACATTTGGTGGAGATGTTCGTTTTAGCGATGTTGCAGCCTTTGTTGTAGCCATTGCAATGAACTTTGTTCGTTTATAATTATAATTTATGCATGCATCTTCATTGTATTATCTCCCCCAAAAAACACTTTGAAACTTTCGGTACTTCCTTTCCAGGAGAGGATATTTAAAATTAAAAACTCCATACATTATGAATTATGTTCAAGCAACCCGAAATAAAAAAACTTTATTCTAGTAGCATAGATTCGTGTCGGCCACCAAAGTAGCCGAAAGCAAATACAAAACTTTTTTGTTTGTGTGTTTCACAACTCCTTCGGTACTTTAAATATTGTTGCTGGTGTTAAACCTTTAATTCGACTTGTTTTGCAATTTTCATTTTGTTCCGACTCAATTCAATGACTTTGAATTGGTTTTACGGATGGTAGAAGAAAGCATAGACAACAACAACGAAGAGAAAAATCAACACCAACAATTGTACCAAACACAGCAATGTACCAGATAAATGCTGTCGACTTTCTTTGTGCAAACGGACTGAGAGAGTGAGGTTGGCAGAAGAAACCTACAAACATACATTTGCAATACTTTTTTTTTTGCTTTTAATCAAAGTTCCATAATGGAAATGCTAATATTGCCACTTAACGAGTATATGGGTCAAAAACATAGGAACGAGAAAAAGATAATTAACAGCTGGGGAGTTTGATTGTAGCGAACCAAATGTAAAGTAGAATACACGAGTGTTATATTAAATAGGAATATATTGGGAGGGAAATAACGATTATATAGTTTCATTATTGAAAAATCAATACAAGATCTCGAATTCCGAAATATTAAATCAAGCTGCAATAACCGGCTGCAGAATATATATTTTACGGTGAATGACATCCATAGCATTGAACACTAACAGGAAAGTGTGCTACAATTCTAGGAGAGTTATGTATGTCTGTCTGTCATGTTGAATTGTAAATAAAGCACAAGTTGCATTTATGATCTAAATATGATTAAATTTGGCACAACTATTGAAATTGAAGAAAATCTTTTCAGATTCTGATATAGCTTTCATATATATTTTCGTCCGAACCTTTCTAAGGTTGTCATATTGAACCTTTCTAAGGTTGTCATATTGCGACAACATTTGGGATAGGGTACTGAATTGAGCACAGATTGAAGTAGTTGAAGTTATGTTGAAATCGTTTCAGGTTTGAATATAGCCCCCTCGATCTCGGACGTTAACGAACTTCGAGTGAAGATGATGTGTGGCCCGTACGCAGTCTCGTATACTGGTAAATGTTAAAAACATTTCGGCCACGCTCCATTTCTACACTAATAACCACTAACTACTAACCGAAGCCTGACAAACCCGAACAAGCCGAGCACCAACGAGCCAACATCAGCGAGTAGCTTCGAGCCGACTATACCCAGGCGATAACTAACGAGCCGACATTAACTAGCTGAATAGCTTCGAGCCGACTATCTTCAGCCGATCACCAACGAGACGAGCTCAGCTAGCAGAGTAGCTTCGAGCCGGCGATCACCAACGAGCCGACAGCAGCAAGCTGAATATTTTCGAGCCGACTGAAACCAGCCGAATACCTTCGAGCTCCCAAAAATACCAATGATCAGATTATTATCTAGCCGACATCACTTAGCCGAGTACCCCCGAGTCGAGTGTATCCAGCTGGCTATTAACGATCCAATCTCCAATAACCAGCAACCAATTCCACGATTAAAAAGTTCCGACCATCGTAAAAGCCTATTTCTTAGCAAAACTAATAGTCAAAATTACGTCGCAACGTTTTGGTATAGATCCCATATAACGATGCCCATCATTTTCATTATTTAGAAGCTTTAGCCGCATTTTCTCACTGATGTCGTAATAATTTGGCAATAAGGGTTCTTGATGGCACTCATACATAGTTACAGAAAATTATCAATGTAGGTCCACGCTTTGACACATCAACAATGCATGCCAGAATCATTTTCTGGGTCGATTTACGCATGTCCGTCCGTCTGTCAATGTATTTTTGTGAACAAAGTACAGGTCACATTTATGATCCGATATGGATGAAATTTGGCACATTTCTCTTATTTGGCCCAAGGACGAACCCAATTGAAATTGAAAAAAAATCGGTTCAGATTTAGATATAGCTCCCATCTATAGTTTCGTCAGATTTTTTTGTAAATGATGCACCAAACTCCCATTATTTGTCAGATTGGGACAACATTTTGCACAACGCACTGAATCAGGTACATACATATGTATGCAAAGTTCAGATTTAGATATAGGTCCCATATGTAGTTTCGTCCGATTTTTTGTGAATGATACACCAAACTCCTAATATTTGTCCGATTGGGACAAAATTTAGCAAAGAGTACTGAATTAGGTCCAGACCGATGTCTGCGAAGTTTGGTTAAAATCGGTTTAGATTTAGATATAGCTCCCATATATAGTTTTCTTCGATTTTATGTGACAAGGTTTGTTGAAATCGGTTCAGATTTTCATATAGGTCTTATATATATTTTCGTTCTATTTTATGTAAACGGTTGCTCCCGATTCGATCTTTATGGTCCTCCAAAGATTCTATGTATATTCTATCTACAGGATATTGTATATATTAACATCTTTTGTATGTACCCAAAGTGGTGAAGGGTATCATATAGTCGGCCCCGTCCGACTTTTGAACTTTCCTTACTGGTTTTTTATATACAAATGTCCCGTTAAATTCTCGGTATGTTGAAGTTCCTACTCCAGTTTCTGAAATCGGTTCAGATTTAGACTACAGATTTAGATAAACATATAGTTTCGTCCGATTTTATGTAAATGGTGTCCCGAACCCCAGTTATGGTCCGATAAATGTGAAATTTTGTTGGAATCGGTTCAGATTTATATATAGCTCCAATACATAGTTTCGTTCGATTTTATGTAAATGGTGCACCAAACTCTCAATATTTATCCGATTAAGTTAAGATTTTGCACAATGTACTGAATTTAGTCCAGTTTTGTTGGAATCGGTTGAGATTTTGATAGAGCTCACACATGTAGTTTCGTCCGATTTTATGTAAATGGAGCAACGAAGATATTTTGTTGTTGAAATCGGTTCAGATGTAGATATAGCTCCCATGTATATTTTTCCGATTTTATGCAAATGATGCAAGTTGAGGAGCCTATGCCTGTTCGCTTTCCAAGAAATATTGCATAGGATATTGAATTAAAGACGTTTAAAGTTCTGATATAGCTTCTTCGTCCGATTTCATCTAAATGGTGTACCAAATAACTAAAGTTTGTCCGATTAGGACGAATTAGTGCACAACGTTCCAAATGGAACCCAGAATAACGTGTATTGGATTTTGTGTCGAGATAAATTTTGGATAGCGCACTGTGCAGCATACCAAATGTTAGATGCCACCTTTGCCCAAATACGTCCATTTACATATTTTGCTCGATATCATACAAATGATATTTAATTTCTCATAAATTTCAAATTGGTACGTGTATGGGCTTTTGTTAGTTCAAATATATATGTACTTCACACCGTTAATTTCGTCCGGTTCTATTTCTATGGTCCTAAAAAGATGCTATGGGTGCATATGAGCATCTCTTGTATGTATCCAAAGTGGTGAAGTTTATTATATAGTCGGCCCCGTCGGCTTTTGAACTTTCCTTTCAACATGAGAGTGTAATTTGGTATATTACAACCTGAACTACAACGTGTTCACATATAAAGGTCCCGACCTGTTTAAGGAATTTCTAATGCGCACCATGTGGTAGAGGGTATAAAAAGTTCGGCCTGTCCGAACTGAACGACGTTTTTACTTGTTAATAGGACGAGGTAGAGTCCTCAAAGACAAGAAATTCATATTCGTATGTTTTCATTGTTCTTTTTTATTATATTATCAACTGCTATATTACATGAACACAACTGTACACTTTCCATTACAACATTGTTCTATTACCTCCACAGAGATAGAAGAACAACAACTGTGAGTAAAGACCAAGGGATATATCTAGCTAGCTGGCAAACAGATACACATGTACAAACACTCTCTGTCGTAGAACTGCTAAAAACGTTAAGTTGGACAAGTGTAAAGCGCACCTCATAGATAAACAATTTGTGTTTGTGTTGTGTTAATTTTGTTGCGTGATTTAGCCCAGTACCATAGATTAGCCCAGCAGTCACTATGTGTGCGCCTGTTAGTGTGTATTCGTATCTCCGTGTATAACTCTCTATGCTGTAAATCGCTGCAAACACGCTAACACTAACTTCATTGTTTATTCGATGTCCTTCACAACAACACAAGAATGTCTATCTATGAAATAGAGTGCGTGTGTGTGTATGTCTACTGCTGCGCTTCGTTCGCTTGTGTCCTGATTACAAGGCGTACTTAACAGTTGGCGTTAATTGCTTTTAATGTAATTTTTTCTTCTCCTTCGTCTATTTTTGTTCTGTGCTAGAATTTTATTGGACCTATGGGTTTTTCGTGAGATTTCCACATTTACAATTTTATTTTACTTGGAAATATTCAATCAACGCCATTTGTAATTATGTCGTTTTGTTACTGGCGTTTATTTAAGCATTTTGTTAAAGGCAAAGGTTCGTTACAGGGTCCTTTGCAATGATTGACACTAAAGGCGAATGTTGAATTAATTTGTTCGTTACAATGTCCCTGTTTACTCATAACCAATTAGTATGGTGTGAGTTACTTTTTATTTGGAAATTGTTGAGCGAAAAATTGATTTTTCATGGAAACAATGATGATGATGACGATAAATGCTTTGGGGCTCAAGGGGAATAGGTTTCGTAGATAATTAAATGCGATTAAATTGAAATATTTAGAGGCATTATAAAATTAATTTGTAGAAATAAATATAGTAGGTACTAGCAAATAAATGAATGTTAGCAAATGGCTATACAGTACACAACACTATGGAATATGGTACCCGGTATTTTGAACATAATTTTCTACCGAAACTTGGTATTTGTGGTTTTCATTGCGTAGAAAACCGTTATACCAAAAATTGGAGTTTCCAAAATGTTCCTTCAAATCGAACCAGATTTACATAAAAGTCTTAGACATAATATTATTTGAGTTCACACAAATGGTACACTAAGGACAATAATTCTGCCCAATTGTCATGGAATTTAATTAGTTTAATATATCATAAAGCCGGCCCGTCTAACTTTGAAATTTCCTTACTGCTTTAATATATAGATAGGTCCAAGTTTTGAAATAACACCGATGAATAGCATGGAATTGTTATTTTTTTGTAGTTATACCCTTCACCACACTGTGGTACAGGGTATTATGTCTTTGTGCATATGTTTGTAACAGGCAAAAATAATCGAGATAGATAGACCCATGGTTCCTTTTGAGAATATGCATAGAATCATTTTCTGAGTCGATTTATGCATGTCCGTCTGTCCGTCCGTCCATGTATTTTTGTTAACAAAGTGGAGAAAATTGGTCCACGTTTACGCATAGCTCCCATATAAGGGTACCCCCAAATTGTCGGTATTTTGGGGTTCTTAAGCGTGTTTATTAACTGAATTCGCTGAAATTTGGTACTTTGAGTTCTTATTGGTTAGCAAATCTATCTACCAAAAATTATAAATAAAGGTCCATTTTTTCGGATAGCCCCCATATAAGGGAACCCCCAATTTTCGGTATTTTGGGGTTCGTGGGCTCCTTTTATAACTGAATTCTCTGAAATTTTGTACATTGGGTTCTTATTGGGTACCAAATTACTCCACTAAAAATTATAAATATAGGTCCAGTTTTTCGGGTAGTCCCCATATAACGGTACCCCCAAATTTTTGGTATTTTGGGAGTTCTGATCGTATTTTTCGACCGAATTGACTGTAATTTAGTACGTCGAGTTCTTATTAGGTAGCAAATCTCTCCACTATAAATTATAAATATAGGTTAATTTTTTCTGATAGCCCCCATATAAGGGTACCCCCAATTTTCGCTATTTTGGGGTTCTTGAGAGCGTTTTTCAACCAAATTCTTTGTAATTTGGTTTTTTGTAGTCATATATGGTAACAAACCTCCTCCCAAAAATGATTAATATTGGCCCCCTTTTAGGGGTAGTCCCCATATAACCAACTTTTTATAACCTTCACCACACTGTGGTGCAGGGTATTGTGTCTATGTGCATATGTTTTGTTAACAAAGTACAGGGCCCATTTATGATCCGATTTGGATGAAATTTGGCACAGGTCACTTAATAAGCCCATGGACGAACCCTATTGAAATTAGAGAAAATCGGTTCAGATTTAGATATAGCTCCCATATATATTTTAGTCCGATTTTAACTTATTTATGCATCAAACTGCCAATTGTGATCCGATTGAGAAAAAATTTTGCACAGAGTATTGTATTAAGTCTAGATAGTTATATGCCAAGTTTTGTTGAAATCGGTTCAGATTTAGATATAGCTCCGATGTGTAGTTTCGTCCAATTTAATGTAAATAGTGCACCAAACTCCCAATAGTGGTCCGACTAAAGCAAAATTTTGCACAGAGTACTGAATTAGGTCCCGACTGATGTATGTGAAATTTTGTTGGAATCTGTGCAGATTTAGCTCCCTTATATAGTATCGTCCGATTTAATGTAAATAGTGGACCAAGCGTCCAATATTGGTACGATTGAAGCAAAATTTTGCACAGCGTACTAGATTAGGTCCCGACTGATGAATGCGAAATTTTGTTGGAATCGGTTCAGATTTAGATATAGCTCCCATATATAGTTTCGTCCGATTTAAAGTAAATTGTGCACCAAACTCCAAAAATTATTCTGATTGAAGCAAATTTTTGCACAGAGTACTGAATTAGGTCCCGACTGATGTATGCGAAATTTCTATATCTACAGGATATTGTATATATTAACATGTCTTGCATGTACCCATAGTGGTGAAGGGTATCACCACTTTCGTCCGACTTTTGAACTTTCCTTACTGGTTTTCAAATGATATTAAAACATTACGTTTCAAATGTCTTGAGAATTTTGTCATATCTCGGAAATAATCTTTTCATCCTCATGACTTTCAGTAAAGCAGAGTGATTTCAAAGAAAACTGCAATATTTGACTCCACAAGCAAATACAGTTCTCCGATATTTACATATAGTTCAAGTATATGGTTGTAGATTAATGTAAAATGTTAATGGTGCAACACATTTATTTCACTTCACCGATATTTTTCCGATATTGTATGACTGTTAAGTCAATTATATTTAACTTTTCAAAATTCCCTCTTATCGAAAACCCCCTCTCATTCACATTAATTCATATCAGTAATTTCATGTGGGCTACTTTGGGGACATTTTAGTAATATGTCCTTTCTACGTTTTATTCCAAGAAAGCGACATGTTCAGCTATAAGAAATTTAGAAAGCTTTACATTTTAAATTTGCATTCTGATTTTCTTTATATTTGTCTAATGATGCTTAATTTAGGACCTTTTCTATTCCGTTTCATAAAATTTTAGAAATCATTAGATACCCCAATAAATATTTAATAAACATCATTTTATAATATTAGTTTAACCCTTTGGTGATTCAAAATAACATATAGCACTAAAATACGCAACACTGCCTAAGATAGACTGAACAACAAAAAAAAAAAAAAATGAGAAAACAAGTCTGACAATCATGACAATAAAACTGGGTCAAAAAACTAGGCACTTGGCTCTGGGGGTACACAAAAGCATAAGAGCGTTACTACAGAGTCATATAATAATTCCTTGTAGTTATAAGAGTTTTGTTACCGTTTCACAAAAATTGGTAGGATTGGTTGGGACAAATATTACAGATAGCGATAACGATGCTTCAAAGTACGTTTATATGATCCTTACGTTACACATTTGGCATATGACATTCAGTATGCTGGAACAAAGCGCGCAGTCAAAATTTTGAACATTTGAATCTGAATATGGTGTCTATAGGTCCTAGGATGCTTGTACCCGCAGATGGCCAACACTTTTATTAAAATCAATAATGAATGTAGGGCGGCGCCAAATATATAACACCCTTCACCACTTTGGAATATTCAACAGATGGAGGTGAAATTTGATGAACTTAAATATGTGAATTTTATCTACATGCGAACCGACTTAACTCAATCTGCAACCTATGCTAGATTTCATTTCATTCGAACTGATTTATAGTCGTTTGCGCACAATGGGACAATTTTATGCTTATAGATTTAAAGAAAACATGGCATACACTATTCGGTATGCTGCTGTACAGCGGACACCCGTTGATTATTTGGTGCATAATTAACATATTAGATCTATGTGTATAAAATCTATACATAAATCTGCACCGATTTCAAACACAAAAAAAAAAAATTGAAAAAAAGTTTATAAGATATACTACTATTAGTACGATGTACAATATATATATATATGTATGTACGATTTTAACAAAACATAACCAACGTCAATACGGTATTATATTCCGAATTAGGTCTTAATCGGAAGAACATTGGGAGTTAAGTGCACCATTACATAAAATCGGACGAATATATATATGGAAGCTATATCTTACTCAAAACCGATTTCAACGAAACTTAGTACGTATCATTCTCGACACAATTCAGTTCTCCATTTACAATTTCCTATAAATCGAAAGAAACATAAAGACTCTCGTGCACTATTTACATGAAATCGGACGAAAATATACTTATATGGGAAATATATTTTCATCTGAACCGATTTTCACGATACGGTATGGTTGTTGAATTTGGTCCCAATCTGATGAACATTGGGAGTTTAGCGCACCATTTGCATTAAATCGGGCGAAAAAAATAAATGGGAGCTATATCTATATCTTAACCTATTTTAAAGATATTTGACACAAATCATTCTGGACTCAATTCAGTACGCTGTGCTAAATTTCGTGCAAATCGGCACCATTTATATAAAGTCTTACGAAAATATTTATAGGAGCTATATCTAAATCTGAACCGTTTCCAAACAAACTTCACGGAACAGATTTTCATCGAATTTGACTGAATATTATACACTTTATAGACCAAAACGCGACCCATTTTATAGGATCTTTGCCTGATTTTCCATGTTAATTGAAAGTAATCTAGCAATCTTTATCAAGTTTTTCTGTATATTGAAGATTTTATACACCAAAAGAATGAAATTTTTAAAGCTTATTATATGTGAGGTATACTAAATCTTGGTCCCATCCACCAAGCTATTTGCGTTATATGCCTACATAGATGTATAATACACATTCACATTGAATTTGGTTGTATATAAACGATTTTATAGGCCAACATTTTGAATTTTTTTGATCCGACCAGTAATAAGACCAATAATAAGCACATGTGCTTAATTCCATCCTCCTACAATAAATTTGCCTCTGTTAATATGAACTCGCGATATAGGCTATCGGCTGTGTAGGTCCATAATCGCTACAAGTCGTCCCATTTTTGAAAAAATATAAATTGAACCAGTAAAGAATGTAGTAAAGTCGGACTGGGCCGACTATATGATACCCTTCACCACTTTGGGTATATTCTACATATGTATCCTAAAAGAAGTTGCCTTTTCGAAGGAACATTGACGTGAAATTGAACGAACTTAAATATGTGATCTTTATCTATATCTGCTGCACTGTTTATAATTTAATCTCAATCAAACACCCATTCATTATTTGGTGTACAACAAACATGAGTAAGTCGAAATTATATATGGAAGCTATGCTATATCTATATCTGAACAGATTAATTTATATTAACTTTAGTACGTTGTGTCAATCGCCCTACCTAGGGGTCTGTAGTGCACCATTTACTTAAAATCGGACGAAAATATAAGAAGAGATTTTTGTAAATTGGATCCGATTTTCACGAAACTTTGCACACATAACTCTAGACGTAACTCAGTACTTTATACCAAAATCGAAAGATATAGGGGGCTTTGGTGCAGCATTTACATAAAATGGGACGGATATATATGGGAGCTATATCTAAATCTGAACCGATTATAACGAAACTCAG
Source organism: Musca vetustissima (assembly GCF_032173495.1). Lineage (NCBI taxonomy): Eukaryota > Metazoa > Arthropoda > Insecta > Diptera > Muscidae > Musca > Musca vetustissima. The sequence continues at coordinate 34,560 of NW_026885294.1, read as the reverse complement.
CACACGTCATTCTAGACTTAATTGAGTACGCTAGGCCGAAATTAGTGCTTATCGAAGGATTTTCATGGACTTCGATGAACTATTTACCTAAAATCGGGCAAAACTATATATGGGAGCTATATCTAAATCTGAACCGATTTTAACGAAACGTAACACACATCATTCTAGACTCAATTAAATACGCTATGCCAAAACTCGTGCAAATCTAATGATTTTCAGGGACTTCGGTGCACCATTTACCTAAAATCGGGGGAAACTATATATGGGAGCTATATCTTAATCTGAACCGATTTTCTCCAATTTTAATAGGTTTCGTCCCTGGCCGAAATAAGTGACATGTGCCAAATTTCATAATCAAGTCGGATTATAAATGCGACCTAATGATTGTCAGGGACTTTGGTGCACCATTTAACTAAAATCGGGCGAAACTATATATGGGAGCTATATGTAAATCTGAACCGATTTTCACGAAACTTAGCACACATCGTTCTAGACTTAATTCAGTACGCTATGCTAAAATTCGTGCAAATCTAATGATTTCCAGGGACTTTGGTGCACCATTTACCTAAAATCGGACGAAAAAATATATAGGAGCTATATATACATCTGACCGACTTTCTCCAATTTCAATAGGGTTCCTCCGTGGGCCAAACCAATGAGCTGTGCCAACTTTCATCCAATTCGGATCATAAATGCGACGTGTACTTTGCTCACAAAAATACATTGACGGACGGACAGACGAACATGCATAAATCGACTCAAAATATTCTCAAAAGGAACCATGGGTCTATCTCGACATTTTACCCAAAATAAACGTGTCGATAACTAGTAAGACCTTTAAGGCACTAAAGGGTTAAATAGTGTATAACAATCACAATATAACAATCACAATAAATAAACCAACACCTCAAAAGGATTAACAATTAGTTAAATGTTATATTTGGGCCTAAGCCAACTTAATCCGATTAAGGAAATACATTTTGTCTATAGTTTAGGTTTCGTTTTCGGTTGAGAGAAATCGAATTATTGAATTGAATTTTTTCATTCGCATGTTGACAAATTCGGTAAAATACAATGTCCAAAAAAGGCGACAAGATTAAATGTAATATAATTTTGCGATATTTTCACAATAAACAGCTTTAGTATTTTCGGTTCAAATTTTCACACTTTTATGGGCACATAACAACATCAACAACAAAGAGTGGAAATATCAACAAAACTGCTCTTACAATAATAACACATCAAAATATCAAACAGCAACAGCAGCAACAACAACAGTAACCAGTTCTAATTTCATTTTTACAATTCTTGTCCGAATCATATCAAAAACATTCGTTTGCAAGTAGTTTGTGTATCCTTTTTTACGATTTATAAAACACCCATACCCAAACAAATATGGAGTATATCCACACACACATATATATATACTCATGCATTTGAGTACGTGTGAAAAAGACAACTAAAAGTATGTTGTGTGAACATAACAATCAACTTTATATTTCCGCAAATTTTTAAACAATTTTATTACAAAACCTAAAGTGCACAGTGAGTGAGTGGGGGAATGCTGGGGGCATGGTAGGGTTGTGGTGGACAAAAAGGAAATAGCTGGAAAAAGGAAATGAAAGAATCAACGAAATCAAAAGAGGGGATAGTTACAGTGAGGAAACTCTTTCAATTTTTAAGAAATCAAAAGAAACAAACTGTAATATTTGGTAAAGAGCTTATAATCACACACATATACCAATGTATATATGCTAGCATGTATCCGTGTGTGTGTGCAAAGTACTTGGACACAATACACATTCAATTGGAATAGAGAGGAAAAGCTACAACTTGTTACATTTCCGCATCACCAACAGATACATGCTGCAAAATGTCTTTATTACGACGATGAAGCTATTGTGATACACTACAATTGGCAAATCCGGGAATTCAGTGGATAAGGTATTATGAATTTGTTTTGAAACAAAATGTTGAAAGGTTAATAATAATGAAGGTCTTCAAGCGCATTTTTGTGATCGCCTTTGAGACTGGTACTTTGTCAGATTATTTTTGTTTAATTTTATTTGATATTTAATATTGTGGAGGATGTGGGAATGCACATCTTTCACAAATCATATAAAATATGTTCCAAGAAGATTTGCATCGCATCGCATCTATCAATGTATTTATTGAGGCAATACCTTTGTGGGCAGATATTTTTGTGGGCCAATGCAGCAGGGATCTATAACGGCATAACGCCTTTAAAGATTCGCGATTTTTATACCCTTCACCACACTGCGGTACATGGTATTATGTCTTTATGAATATGTTTGTAATAGGCAAAATAAATCGAGATAGACCACTGGTTACTTTTGAGAATATGCATAGAATCACACTCAGAGCCGATTTATGCATGTTCGTCCGTCCATCGGTTGATGTTAAATTGTAAACAAAGTACAGGTCGCATTTATAATTATATGTTGATGAAATTTGGTACATCTCATTTATTTGGCCCGAAACGAACCCTATTGAAATTGGGAAAAATCGGTTCAGATTTAGCTCCCATATGTATTTTCGTCCGATTTTATATAAATGGTGCATTAAAGTCAGTATATATCTTTCGATTTGCACAACATTTGACATAGCGTACTGAAATAAATCTAGAAGGGAGTGTGCTAAGTTTCGTGGAAATCTGTTCAGATTTAGATATGTTAATGGAGCTCCAAAGTCCCTATATGTATTTCGATTATGACGAAAGTTGGCAAAGCGTACAAAATTTAGTTAAGAATAATGTGTGCTGAGTTTCATGAAAATCGGTTCAGATTTAGATATAGCTCCCATATAAATTTTCTCCCGATTTTATATAAATGGTGTATCAAAGCGCCTATATATCTTTCGTTTTCAACGAAATTTTGCATAGAGTACTGGATTAAGCCTAGAATGATGTGTGCTGACTTTCATGAAAATTGGTTTAGATTTAGATATAACTGTAATATGTATATATTTTCGTCCGATTTAATGTAAAATCGGTATATTGTGCACTAAAGACCCAAAGCTTGGCCGATTGGCACATAATGTACAATGTACTGAAGTTACTAAAACATAAGGTGTGTCAATTTTTTTGCAATCGTCTTAGATTTAGATACAGCTCCAATATATAATTTCGTTCGATTTTAAGTAAATGGTGCACCTAGACCATATATATTTCTATTCAAATGAAATAGATATGGTTCACGGTTCACGTTTAGGCATAGCACCCACATAAGGGTACCCCTCAAATTTCGGTGAGCGCGTTTTTAAACCGAATTCACTGAAATTTGGTACATTGGGTTCTTATTGGGTACCAAAAATCTCCACTGAAAATTATAAATATAAGACCATTTTTTCTGGTAGCTCTCATATTAGGGTACTCCCCAAATTTCGGTATTTTGGGGTTCTTGAGCGCGTTTTTTAACCGAATTCGTTGACTTTTGGTACATTGGGTTCTTTTTGGGTACCAAATATCTCCACTAAAAATTATAAATATAGACGCATTTTTTCTGGTAGCCCCCATATAAAAGTTTCGTTTTTCAACCGAATTCACTGAAATTTGGTATTTTGTAGTCGTATATGGTAACAAATCTCCCTACCACAAAATTATTAATATTCGCCCCCTTTTTGGGGTTGTCACCATATAACCCCCTTTTTATATTGAAATAGTTAACCGATTTTTTCCGCGCATTTAGGCCTGGGCCTAGCCCCTATGATGATTTACATAATCGGTTTGTAAAAAGTCGGTATGGGTCCACCTTTTTTATGTTCCCTATATTTTCATTTCAAGTATATTGCAATATATCTATGGTGGAGGGTATCCAAAGTTCGTCCCGACCGAAGTTAACGCTTTTTCACTTGTTTTATTTATGCCGATTTTGGACCTTATTATTCGTGATTTGCACAATATTCTACGTCGATAGAGCTCGAGATATGAAAGATTGAGCTTGACATATATTGTCACTACTTCTTTTTCGGATTTAAAAATGGGATGTATCGGTTTACTTTAAGGATAGTCCACATATAACAGTGTCCCGCGTCATTCAGCACTTTTTTGATAAAAACTTTTCAAAAGTCCATACCGTGGGGTAAAACGCTTCATTTCTAAATCCTATTTATATAATGTATATAAATCTGGTTGTTAAGTTGATACACATCTTTAGGTATACTACAGATTAACGTGTAGTGCGAATTTTCAGATTTCCGAACTTCTTTTGAAATCACGATAGAGATCGAAATGTTTAAGGAAAAGCTTTGCACGCCCATTGATGTTATTCCTAGATGTTTCTATGACAAAAAGGATATATCAGTTCTAACATTATTCAGATGTTTCGTTTTTTTAATTATAAACCTATAAAGAAAATATCACTTTGGGTACATACTAGAGATGCCCATATGGAAGACCATTGAAATGGTATTGGAAGAAACTAAATGTGTGAACCCCAAAGATATTTGAACTAATTTAAAACAACCCATATAAATACAATTCTCAAATCCATGAACATATGCGTGTCAATCGGATACACTTGGATTCGTTGGGGTGCACTAATTGTATGAAATCGAACAAAATTATGTAAGGGAGCTATATTTAAATATGGACGTATATCAGCAATCATGACATAAATCGAACGAAAATATATAGGAGATATATCTAAATATGAATCGAATTGTACCATTTTCTATAGGGTTTGTCATTGGGTCAAGTAAGTGTCCTGGGTCCGAGTTTAATATAATATAACATTGAATATTTTTGAATTTTATATTCTCTATAACACAAAAGTTTCTGTATTTTTTTGTATTCCGTTATATTCTTTTTTAGATATTTCGAAGATTCTTGACCCAGTTTTAAACTGAAATAGCTGTACCACCGAATAAGGTAGAGGTGCAACACCTAAAAGTATTCGTCGAAGTCCTGACTAAGTATATATGTTCTGCATCAGAAGAAAACCAGTAAGGAAAGTAGTAAAGTCGGACGGTGCCGACTATATGATACCCTTCACCACTTTTGGGAACATTCAACATATGAATCTTAACAGACGTCGCATTTTTGAAGGATCAGTAAAATGAAATTGGACCAATAAACATATCTTTCTGCAACCTATACTAAATTGTTCATCCAAATAATCAACTGACCGAATGAAAAATTTAGAATAAGTTGCAGAAAGATATGTTTATGGGTTCAATTTCATTTTACTGATCCTTCAAAAATGCGACGTCGGTTAAGATTCATATGTTGAATATACCCAAAGTGGTGAAGGGTATCATATAGTCGGCACCGTCCGACTTTACTACTTTCCTTACTGGTTTTCTTCTGATACAGAACATATATACTTAGTCAGGACTTCGACGAATACTTTTAGGTGTTGCACCTCTACCTTATTCGGTGGTACAGCTATTTCAGTTTTATAAACATGAGGAGTTTGGTGCACCATTTACTTCAAAAAATATTTATAAAAAAATATTTATATCATATTTATAAAAGCTATATCGCTAAAGCTATCTAACCAAATTTTAACAAATTTCAATTAAACTTTCCACATGCTAGGTTATATAAATTATATAACCTTGGGTCTTTGATGCACCTTTTACTAAAAATCTGACGAAACAATATATAGGAACTATATCTAAATCTGAACAGATTTCAAAAAAACTTGCCACACGTTATCTCATAATAACTTCAATAGGTTGTGCAAAATTTTGTGCCAATCGGATCCACCTGGGGAATTCGGTGCAGCATTTATATCTAACTTATAGGTTATAGGTTTTCAGGAAACTTAACACACATCATTCTAGACCGGATTCATTACGCAGTGCCAAATTTCCTGCAAATCGAATATATAGGGACTCTGCCGCACCATTTACCTAAAATCGGAAGAAAATATTTATGGGAGCTATATCTAAATCTAAACCGATTTTCAGGAAACTTAACACACATCTTTCTATACCTAATTCATTACGCTGTGCCGAATTTCGTGCAAATCGAAAGATATATAGGGACTTTGTTGCACCATTTACATTAAATCGGGCGAAAGTATATATGGGAGCTATATCTAAATATAAACCGATTTTCAGGAAGCTTAACACACATCATTTTAAATCCAATTCATTATGCTGTGCCAAATTTCGTGGAAATCGAAAGATATATAGGGAATTTGGTACACCATTTACCTAACATCGGAAGAAAATATATATGGGAGCTATATCTAAATCGGAACCGATTTTCACGAAACTTAACATACATCATTCTAGATTTTTTTCCGTTCGATATGCCAAATTTCGTGCAAATCGAAAAATATTTAAAGACTTTGGTACACCATATTCCTTAAATCGGACGAAAATATATATGGGAGCTATATCTAAATCGGAACCGATTTTCACCAAACTTAACACACACCATTCTAGACTTAATTCAGTAAGCAGTGCCAAATTTCGTGCAAATCGAAAGATATTTGGGGACATTGGTGCACCATTTACCTTAAATCGGACGAAAATATATATGGGAGCTTTATATAAATCTGAACCGATTTTCATGAAACTTAGCACACATCATTCTAGGCTTAATTCAGTACTCTATGCCAAATTTCGTGCAAATCGAAAAATATTAGGTACTTTGGTGCACCGTTTACCTTAAATCGGAAGAAAATATATATGGGAGCTATATCTAAATCTGAACCAATTTCAATAGGATTCGTCCTTGGGCCATATAAGTGACGTATGCCAAATTTCATCCAATTCGTATAATAAATGCGAACTGTACTTTGTTTACAATTTAACATAGACAGACAGACGGACGGACGGACGAACATGCATAAATCGACTCAGAATGTGATTCTATGCATATTCTCAAAAGGAACCATGGGGCTATCTCGATTATTTTTGCCTGTTACAAACATATGCACAAAGACATAATACCCTGTACCACAGTGTGGTGAAGGCTATAATTATATTATTATGTTTCTGTATGTCCGTTCGTTCGTCGGTATCGCCCGTTCGTGATACATTTATAGGTTTTATTTGCATTTATCAATTAAATATAAGTTTTTTGGTATTCCGTGTTCTTAGACGGTGGAAAAAAACCTTTTGGGCGTTTTGGTGACATTTCATAACATAACAGTCTGAAGTTCCGCTTTTCTCAAAGGACGAAAACTCAAAAACAAAGCTTCCAAACAAAGGTCCCGATTTATTTTAGGCATTTTAATCGTCCCAATGGGCTGTGTAGTTTGGAATTCCGGGTAAAAAACTATTTAGCCAACCCTAGCTCTTTTTAGGTAAAAAATTCAAAAAAATCATATATTTAATTTTTTTCCGATTCGATGTCAATGGTCCTCATCAAATATTTGATTCAATTCTTTGGAATTTTCCTTACTCTTTGTTTGTCCTGTAGCAACTTTTGATTGTCGCATACTACTTGATATGCATCGCTCGTTTGAAATGTTTCCTTTATGCGGTTGCACTTTAGGCAAGCAGCCGAAAAAGTTCTACTACAATAATGATGGCTACAACGACGAGGATGATTACGATGATGATGATAGTACCATTATTGGTGAATGCATGTGGTTTCCGCAGTGTTATATTCACATCTCCTTACGAAATTATTCCTATCTTCGTTGCAGTCATGATTGCATATAAGCTAAAATCTGGCAAGGATGCTATTTTGCGAATAAGAAAAACAACAAATAAAAATAGTTTGAAAAGAATGGCCAGAATTAAGCAAGAAGAATATCAACCACACCATAAAGGAAATAATGGTGGAAGTTAGAAATGAATAGAAGATGAATTAAGATTTTGTTTAAACGGGACAAATTGATGTTTCATGACATGTTGAAATGATTTTGGGGTTTTTAATTTGAAATGTTTATTAGTTGTCTTATATTGGCATGTAATCTTCGCAAATGGAAAAGGAACTAATTTTTTTAATAAAAAAAAACAACATGGACAATACAGGATGATTAGACATATTCAAATAGGCTACAAACTTTCCTAACTCTAAAAGTATTCCGAATTCGTCCAGACCAAATTATGTGCAGTTAATATACTTGTTATTTTGCCCTTCACATACGTAAGACGTGTATATTAAATCAGTTATTCTGTTTGAAATGCCTCCAGATATTTGCTCATAAATCCTTAATTCTACGAAGGTATTTTTCCCCTTCCGAATTTTTAACGCTTGAACAATATCTTCAGGCAACGAAATCCGTTGAACACGATACCGAAGTGCTGGAATTGTAATATTTTCTTATTCAATTTTCGGCGGTCTACCACTCAAGCGGAACAGTCGCAACATTACCGCTTTTCGGAAGAAACAGGCCAAGCGGATTTGACTAGTCTTTGAAGACACATACAATAGGTGTCTGTTCTGGGCGCATATACGTAAATTCATAATTCGTCGTCAGTGACAATCTTATTCCTTCCACTATAAGTTGGTAGTGTATATGCGACACGAAGAAGTAATCACCGATGACGCCATAAAGTGTTTATATTCTTAATCAGAATTAAATTATATGTCGATTTAGCTATGTCCGTCTGTTGAAATCATGATAGAGATCGCAATAACTAATATAGAGTTCAACAATTTTGCATATACTACTAGTAATGCAAATGGGATGTATCGGTCCACGTTTATGCATATCCGTCCATCTGTATTTCCATGTTAAAAGGTAAAAATAATACTTATCTCATTTATGATCCGAACTGGATGAAATCTTATACAGTTCATGTATTTGACACAAGGACGAACCATATTGCAATTGGGAAACATCGGTTTAGTCTAGAATGACGCAATGACGTTTTATAGAAATTGGTGCAGATGCAGTCACATATATTTTCAGCCGACTTCATGTTAATTGTACACCAAATAATCAACATACCGAATATCGTGTGTCTGGATGATTTATGGATTGATTTATGTTATGGATTGATTTAAGACGCTCCACATATAAATAAAAATCACATATTAAAGTTTGCCCAAATTGATTTCAATGGCCCTTCAAAGAAGCGACGTCTGTGGCATTTGTTGAATATATCCAAAGTGGTGAAGGGTATCATATAGTCGGACCCGTCCAACTTTCCATTTCTTTTTGGTATGCTGAAAGTACTAGTCCGTGCTGTATTTCATTTTCTCCTGGAAGACCCGATCAGTTTTAGGTATTTTGAATATCCACCACCTGTCGGAGATGTTTTTACTGATTTCAAAAGGTTTGATTGACACGAGCCTTCTTTGGGCGATATTTATTGCTGTTTATACAATACTGGTGGAAGATTGGGCATTTCTTCTTATACCTTTATCTCAGGTATAGCACAAGCATTGTCAGTTCAAGTTTCGAATTGAAAGAGGCCTTAGCATTATATAAGGCAGATATATTTATAGTAGACCTCGTATTCCCAGAAAATTGTCAGTACATGTGAATGTTTCGACATAGCCTGCATATAGCGGTCGTGCAGATTTTTATATTATTCACCACACTGTGGTATAGGGTATTATGTATTAGATCATGAATGTCAGCTCGTCTGCTGGTATAAAATTGTAAAAAAAGAACAGATCCACTTATGCTGCAAGCGAGATGAAATTTGGTCTGGTAAATGAATACCAATGCTTGTTAAGGTTTGTAACTTTGCACATATATATTTGAAGATTTAAAAAAGAAGAAAAATAATTTACCAAAATTTTTTGTTGTTGTTTTTGTGTTCAAAGAAAAGTCCTTATTTTCGATGGCGGGCATTATAACTCCTCACTGGAACATCGGAATCCGAAAATTCCAACGGTGTTAGAAAGAAGACATATCTGGCTTTTGTATGAACTAGGATTATTGACTTTCTAGGATTATTGACAAAATTACGGACCATTGAAAAAATATTTTTGGAAAATCGCAGATTTTTGACCAAAAACCAAGTTAAACCAGTAAGGAAAGTAGTAAAGTCGGACTGGGCCGACTATATGATACCCTTCACCACTTTGGGTATATTCAAAAGATGTATACTAAGATGTATCCTATATAGGGACTTTGGTGCACCATTTACATAAATTCGGACGAAAATATATGTGGGGCTGCATCTACATCTAAATCGGGACTTTGTTGCACCAATTACCTTAAATCGGATGAATATATATATATATATATATATATATATATGGGAGCTATATCTAAATCTGAACCGATTTTCACGAAACTCTGCACACATCATTAGAGACTTAATTTAGTACGCTGCGCCAAATCGAAAGATATATAGGGACTTTGGTACACCAATTACCTAAAATCGGGCGAAACTATATATGGGAGCTATATCTAAATCTGAACCGATTTCCACGAAAATTAACACACATCATTCTAGACCTTATTCATTACGGTGTGCCAAATTTCGGGCAAATTGAAAAATATATAGAACGGACGGACGGACATGCATAAATCGACTCTATGCATATTCTCAAAAGGAGCCATGGGTCTATCTCGATTCCTTTTGCCTGTTACAAACATATGCAAAGACATAATACCCTGTACCACAGTGTGGTGAAGGTATAATAAAGAAGATCTTCACCGATTGACTTTATCCTAGTTCATAAGATAGCTATACACTCACAGAGAAACGTGTAAAAATTTAGAATCGATTGGGTTATTAGTTTTTGAGTTATCATGCCCGCCATTCGAAAAAGAGGAAAACGTGTTTAAAGTTTGAGAATCCCTTTATCCTTCACTTGATGCTGACACAATACATCGGGTATATCTGCAAGAGTTCTTGAGATTTTCACTTGAAATTTTGTTGGGACATTCTTGAATTAATGTAGTTTCGAATTTTTGACACCGAGAATGGGGTTGGGGTCCCATTAAGGTTAATTTGTCCGATTGACACTAAATTTTACAGTGGATCGGGAAATTCATATTTTAAGTTTAATGGAAATCGGTTTAGATTTAAGGAATATGGTGCCACATCTCCTGTATATACCCAAAGTGATGAAGGGTAGAAAAGACGACTATATGTCTTTTCTTACGGGTTTCAGGTATGCAGGTAGCCTCAAGCGCATTTTCCAGGCTATAACTTGGTGCTTCCGATTCTTTGTGACTACAAAACGTGTTTGTTGAAAGTTGGCATCTCCATATAGAAGTCCCCTTGTCGAAGCTAAGTGCATATAATTTGGCGTTCCATGTTCTTGTAAGTACAAAACATTGCTCCATTAAGTATTTTTAAGCTACTATGTGCATTTGACAATCAAGGTGGCTGCATTTGAGAATTCCAGGTTAATGATGGATACAAAACCTCATCGCAGAATATTGACCTGCCTCAATACAAAGGTCTTGCCATATTTTAGGTTTTTTTTCTAAGTGACTGATATTCAGCTTTTCCGTTTTCATGCTGTCCTTACAAGTTTTAAAAAAATGTTCAGTGTATTTGTGTAATGTACACACATTGTATATAATATATTGATTACTTTAGATGCATCTCACGTTTTGGTATAGCTTTCAAAAATACGGTACCCCATTTTCGACATTTTTAAGTTCGTATCCACATTTTCCAACAAAAGTCTTCCCTGCCTTACCCCTCGGCGGACAATGCCATACATTCCCCACTAATAAATAGTTGTTTTTCATAAAAACAACAAACTGGGATTCAGCCTGACTATTTTGCAAAAACAAAATACAAATGGTATCTCAAATAACCCGCCAACACTACTGAAATTTCCCTAGTTTCATTTTGTGTATGGTTATAACCACATTCTCCCCTTGAAATGACTGTAATTTCAATTATGGCCATACTCCCCATATAAAAGCTCCATTCAATTTGCTTTGCATTTGGTTTTAGAAGCATTTACCCACCAAAGTATATGAAGTTTTCGACCTTGTTTATAAATTTTGAATGCACATTACTTGGCAGAGGATATACAAAGTTCATCGTTAAAGTTTTTTATATAGCTACTATATATATATATATATATATATATATATATTGCCGATCTCATCTAAATAAGGCATATACAGATCATATATTTAATTTCGTCCGATTTTGTTTTTCGAATATCACCTCCTTTATATATTTAATGTGATGTATGGTCTCATACATGTACTCCATTCCATCCTACATTTTTGTCTTCCTCCTATGTAATATTTATAGCACTTTCATATGTGGTCTATATTCACACTTGCCCAAATTATTTCGTGGTTGAACAACATTTCACTAAAAATTCATAAATTTAATTGAAAAATTATTATTCACAAAGAAAAAACCTACGAACCCGAAAAATAATTTTACATTTTGAATATATTTTTGAAAAAATTATGCATTCAACTGTTTTTTTTATCTATAATTGAAGCATTCATTTTCCAACGTAATAAACAGACACATGAACACATACACACACCCAAACTCATAGTTCATTGATGCACTTCGAAAATTACTTTTGTGCAAACATTGTCGATTCGATTCAATTCATTATCAGTTATTCAAAATTATGTTTATTCAGCAGCAATTTGAATTTTTGTGCCGTGAATAGTTGCATCAAATATTCATTCTACGAAAATGTTTCATATGTATCGAAAATTTGATTACTTTTATCTACACATACACATATGTATATAACAAACATTAGATTGTAGGTATGTATGTTTATGCACTGTATCACAGCATCATATGTCATGCATTGAAATGTTGATGTGTGATTGTCCTTATCGTGTGTCCCCCAAAAACGATTTTTCGGTAACCGCTTATAATCGTTCCAATAAAGTTGTGTTTGATTTCAATTTATTTCTCTGTTGGTATTTTTTTTCAGATACAGTTGGCAGTTGGTTTAGTTACATTCACACGAACACACGTACTCTATGCGGAGGCAATCTAAGCGATTATCATTTCAAATTTTGTAAAATATGTTTTAATGTTATGAAACTTTTCAAAAATGTATATAAATTTATATTTATTTTTTCAAAGCAATTTATTATGAAATTAAAATATAGAGAATATTAAGTAGTTCTAATTCCATAATAATATTTGTACAATAATAGATACAGTAACGTTTACAAGCGGAATTTATTATTTTATTTATTTTTATTTATTATTATTATTTTGTTTTTGTTTTTTGGTTCTTAATGGGTATACAATTTTAGTACGCAAAGTTCTTCACTTAAATTTCATCCTTCAATTTGATATTTTAAGCTACCAAATTTGTATTTAAGTACTTTAATTATTTATTGGAAATAGGTATGACCACCGACTTCTACATAACTTTAAATATTTATATAGATATAGGTCAAGGTCTAAACCAGTAAGGAAAATAGTAAAGTCGGACGGGGCCGACTATATGATACCCTTCACCACTTTGTGTATATTCAAAAGATGGAAGCCCTACAGACGTCGCATTTTTGAAGGACCATTAATATGAAATTAAACAGGTCTTTCTGCAAACTATAAATTTTGTTCAGATATAGAGTTGCTTCTTTCAATAGGACAAAATGATGTAAATTAATTTAAAGCAAAATATCTAAATTTAAACCGATTTCATCGAAACTTGTCACATGTTAGGTTACACATATTTTAGTATGTTTTGTGCATTCGGCCACATTTTGAGTTCTTTATTATATATAAAAACATATAGGGACTTTGGTGCACCATTCACTTAAAATCGGACCAAAAAAATATATATGGGATCTATATCTAAACCTGAACCGATTTTTACGAAATTATAAACACATATTTCTAGACTTAATTCAGTACGCTATGCCAAATTTCGTGCAAATCGAAGGATATATAGGGAATTTGGTGCACCATTTACCTAAAATCGGACGAAAATAAATATGGGAGATATATCCAAATTTAAACCGATTTTCACGAAATTTTGCACACATCATTCTAGACCTAATTCATTACGCTGCGCCAAATTTCGTGCAAATCGATAGATATATAGTGACTTTGGAGCAACATTTACTTTAAATTGGACGAACATATATATGGGAGCTATATCTAAATCTGAACCGATTTTTATGAAATTTTACACACATCATTCTAGACCTAATTCATTACGCTGTGCTAAATTTCGTGCAAATCGAAAGATATAAAGGGACTTTTGTCACCATTTACAAAAAATCGGACGAAAATATATATGGGAGCTATATCTAAATCTAAACCGAAGTTCATGAAATTTAACGCACATCATTCTAGACCCAATTCATTACGCTGTGCCAAAGTTCGTGCAGATCGGAAGATATATGGGGACATTGGTTCACCATTTACATGAAATCGGACGAAAATATATATGGGTGCTATATCTAAATCTGACCCGATTTTCAAGAAATTTTACACACATCGTTTTAGACTCAATTCGTAACGCTACGCCAAATTTCGTGCAGATAGAAAGATATATAGGGACATTGGTTCACCATTTACTTGAAATCGGACGAACATATATATGGGAGCTATATCTAAATCTGAACCGATTTTCAAGAAATTTTACAAACATCATTTTAGACTCAATTCATTACGCTATGCCAAATTTCATGTAGATCGGAAGATATATAGGGACTTTGGATCACCATTTACATGAAATCGGACGAAAATATATGTGTGAGCTATATCTAAATCTGAACCTATTTTTCCCAATTTCAATAGGGTTCGTCTTTGGGCCGAATAAGTGACCTATGCAAAATTTCATCCAGTTCGGACCATAAATGCGACCTGTACTTTGTTTACAATTTAACATGAACAGACAGACGGACGGATGGACATGCATAAATCGACTCATCGATGCATATTCTCAAAATGAACCATGGGTCTATCTCGATTCCTTTTGCCTGTTGCAAACATATGCATAAAGACATATTACCCTGTACCACAGTGTGGTGAAGGGTATAAACATTATTGTAATGACTTTCAGTATCGGTCAACTTTTAAGTGAGCAACCGTTATAACATTGTCCTAAACTAAAGGTTTGTCGGAGGTAATTAATTTTTTGCGGTATTTTCTTGTACAAATTGGACATTGTTTCAAAAACTTCATGTTTTAAATTTCCAATCAAATTAATGTCAACGCCCACACCCTAGCGTATGATTAACATACACTTATTTGAATGGCACATTAGTCGATCATACGCCACATAGTCGTCATACCATCATCATACCTGATTATCGAATGTTTTGTAATTAACGAACAAGAACGATGAATTCAGTGTATCGAAATAATTTGAAGTCTGTAAATGCAATTTCGAATTGGCATTTACATGCACTTTGGGAGACCGATATTTTCTCGTGCGTATATACTTCGCATGTATGTAATTAGACTCAAGGTAATCATTAAAAAGTGACAAATTTTCTTAACTACGACTAAAGTCATTGCAGCAGCATAAAATATAACTCTGTAAGGACTGTTCAAATGTGACATTATAATATGGTTTATGAAGTCGTTAATGCGACGACAGTTGAGTAAAACTAGGTCAACATTCAAAGATTTAATTATAAGCAAATCTTGTAGTCGTATGCATATTGAGGTCACTTTGGGGCGCATGGCTAACGATTGCTGCGATAAGTAAGTGTGGTGGTAAAGGGTTTACATTTTTAGGAACAATTAGGAAGGGGTTAATTGTAAGGGAAATAATGCAGCTAGAGATGGAATCTTAATATTTGGAAACAGATTTAAATACAAATAAAACAAAATTGGATTTTTATACATAGCTTTGTGCAGCCCCAGAAGTTTGTAACGCCGCGAAATATTGGTCCTAGACCCACCTTTAAGCCGATCGTCATATCTCGACTAGCTGAGTCGATCTAGACATGTGTGTCCGTCCGTCCGTCTGTCCATTATAATTTGTAAACACGATACAGGCCACAATTATGGACCAATCTTCACGAAATTTTGCATGTAGGATGGGTTCTGGCCAATGAACACCCCTATTGTTTTTGGTAAAGATCGGTTAATATTTAGAGGATGAAATGGACCAAATACTAAATTTTTGTCCGTTTTTCTGGTCGCTCCAGAGGCCACAATTATGGCCCAAACTCCACGAATTTTTGCATGGAAGGGGGTCGGGCCAAAGAATAAGCATGCCTGTTTTGATAAAGATCGGACATTATTTAGCGGGTGAAATGGACCCTGACTTTTGTGTGAAATATGACAAAATTTGTATCCTATAGCGTATAGATTTACCCCTGAAGGGCATAGACCCGACAAGTTGATAGTATACCCAAGAGGAGTGCTTGACCTTCAAATTGATGCCAATTATATTGTTGTATGTACTCGGATGTGGAAGTTATACTTAAATATTTGCAGGTGCTTACGTATTCAAATATTATTTAGTAACCCATTACCACCCTAGAGGGCGAAAATATAGCGCCGATCGCTTTGAAATTGTCCATGAGGATCCAGGCATGGTCAATGACAACGCCTGTAATTTTCGGTGATGAACAGATAATAATATTGGGATAAAGTGGACCGAAGACTTAATTTTTTGGGTTTTTTCGAGTCGATCTATAGGTCACAATTGAAATCCGAACATAACAACACAATCCACGGTGAAGGTCAAGAGAGTGCAAATATTGCCCAAGCTCAGAATATAGAATCATAGAAAGTTAGATTTTCGTGGAAGTAGTATCGGCCCCCTCCGAATATACTGCTCCGCTCACTGGTTTGTAATTTATATTCCATAATGAAATTGTAAATTACGCAAAATTCAATTATTATTAGGAAAGTGTTCAAAAATCTCCTAATTAAGCATCATTTAATTTATTTCCCATTCCTAAATTATTATGTCAATATTTAATTAAATTAAAATTATCTCCATCATACCACTAATCACAATATTCTATAAAAATTCTGTCATTATCTTAATATGACTTGCCTGCCCTTCTCTGACACCTTCTTAACCCATGTACACAATATTATTATAACATTATTATGATTATATCCGAAAAAATAAAACAAGACAAAAAACTTTGTTTTTATTTATTTGTAAAGCTTTCTTAATGTAAAAAATAAGCTATTAATAAAAATTGCAAATACTGCTATAATTAAGGTAGTTGGGTTCCGTTGCGTATTTAAGGTGAATCACCACCAAACAAACGAGGGTTTTCTAAGAATGAGTACAATCTTCATAAAGCGTATTTATGAAACTTGTGTATTCAAAACAATACACACAAAGAGTCAACATTCAAAAGTGCAAAAGTTTTTCTATGTTCGAAACTTTAACGGCACCCACTGAAACTGTAAAAGCGTGAGGTTAAGCAATTCTAATTGGTAAATAATAACCCGGGGTTATGAGCAAAAATTATTAAAGATAAAATGAAAAGCGATAAAATTTATAGAGTAATCATTAAAATGTGGGGATAAGTTCCAAACTAAGTTTTCTTACTTTAAAATTAAATATTTTTTTTTTTGTCGAGAAAAACTGATATTGCCTTAGGGAAGTTTTTAAATATGTAATTTAAATTAGATATTTTATTAAAAGGAACTTTCAACTCAGAAATAAATATGTAAAGGTATTAATTTTTTTTGGGCGAGAGTTCACTTGGAAAAGTAATTAGCTAATATTAATACATAGGATTAACTGCTAATGGGAGGTGCCGACTATATGATACCCATCACTACATTGGGCATATACAAGAGAGTAACATACCAAAACATATATACCGATTTAAACCAAACATAACAGATTGTTACGTTGCCGAATTAATAGAGGAATGTCATTTGGTTCCATGTGAAAAATATCCTGGCGATAAGAACAAATATATCATCTTTAGAGCATCTTTTATATGAAATCGGACGAAATGTGCAATTTATCTGCACAATCACGTAAACCGAGTAGCATTAGTGTATTTTATGTACCATTTTTAGTGCCGACTGTACTTTGTGGCATACAAAATAATTCTATATTACAATGTGCGACAAGATTTTGGAAAAAAAAAAATTGGTGAGTATAAGAAAACCCAGTAAGGAAAGTAATAAAGACAGACTGGGCCGACTATATGATACCCTTCACAACTTTGGGTATATTCTACATATGCCTCCTAAAGAACGTTGACTTGAAATTTAATGAACTGTAATATGAGATCTTTATGCCTTTCTGGAACCTATGGTAAATTTCATTTGGATTGGACAAGTTTAGAGTTGTATGCGTACAATGGGACAAATTTATGTAAATCGATTTAGAGCAAACTCGATACACGCTATTCCGCAGGCCGCACCTGCGAAGGATATCGACATTTGAAAAAAAAAACTAGAATATAAAGTTCGATAATGAACTGTAAACGAACTATAGTCCACATTTATTGATTATATTGACCCTTTGTGGGGTAGGTACCAGAAGGAATGGACCAATGTGTCTCATCTTCAAACTTGATCCAGGCTTGGTAAAGGAAATTGGTTGTGCAAAGTTTGGTACAAATCGGACATTCCATTCGCCTCATATTGGATTTATAAATATTGAAAATGTTGACCTTTTGTGGGGAATGTACCAGAAGGAGTGGACCAATGGGTGCCATCTTATTACTTGATCTAAGCTTGGTTGAGATAATAGGTTGTAAAAAGTTTGGTTCAAATAGGATAGTCCGTTAGCATGATATATAATATTATTTTTTTTTTTAATTTTGACCATTTTGTGGGGGAGGTACCAAAAGGAGTGGACCGATATTTATGAACTTTAACTAAGTTTAGAAGACATAATAAGATATGCAAAGTTTGAATGAAATCCAACTTTTCTGAAACGCATTTGGTCCAAAGAAACATGGAGTCTAAAACCAATAATTCGATGAGGTACAGTTTCACCGTATCAAAGTGTATAACCCTTATTACTCATACGGCTGAGGGTATAAATGTCCATTAAAATTGCTGAAATTTTGTTTATGGTTTACATAAACGGTTAGTAGAAATGTCGGTATAGGTCCACTTTTTGGCATGTTCCTTATTTTATCATTTCAAGTACCTGTCAGTATATCTATGGTGGAGGGTATCCACAGTTTGGCCCGGCCGAAAATAACATTTTTGCACTTCTTGGTATTTGCTTCATTATTGACTTAAAATCGGACGAAAATATTTATGAAGCTATATCTAAATCAGAACCGATTTGGGGGTACCCTCATATGGGAGCTATGCCTATACTTGGAGCGATATAGCCCATCTTCGAACTTGACCTGCCTATAGACAAAAGATGACTCTATCTCAATTCGTTTAGAATCTTGAGTGATTACAACTGACAGACGGGCATGCTTAAATCGTAATAGAATTTTACGCTGATCAAGGATATATGTACTTCATAGGGTCGGAAATGACTTTTACGATGAGTTACAAACAAAAACACAAAACTAATATACCCTCAATACTATAGGGGATGATATAAAAATGGGCCGGATGGTAGATCTTCCAAACATAGCTATGTTTGAATAAAACCATTTTTTCTGTAAAAATGTTTTTTCTTCTAACAAGAGTACGCAACGACAAGTAAAAGCCAATTTTGATTGGTAAACTAAAACCTAAGCATTAATGAAACCTGGACGGGACTTTTTTAAACATATTCATAAAAATGTTTCTGCCGAGATTTGTATCCCAATCCAAAACCAGTAAGGAAAGTAGTAAAGTCGGACGGGGCCGACTATATGATACCCTTCACCACTTTGAGTATATTCAACAGTTTAATCCTAACAGACGTCGCATTTTTAAAGGACCAGTAAAATGAAATTGGAACCATAAACACGTCATTCTGCAACCGATACTAAATTGTTCATTTGGTCAGATATAGAAGCTATATCTAAATTTGAACCGATTTCAGGAAACTTAACACACATCTAGACCTAATTCATTACGCTGTGCCAAATTGCGTGCAAACCGAAAGATATTAAGGGACTTTGGTGCACCATTTACATTAAATCAGACGAAAATATATATTGGGAGCTATATCTAAATCTGAACCAATTTTCAGGAAACTTAACACACATCATTCTAGACCTAATTCATTACGCTGTGCCAAATTTCGTGCAAATCGAAAGATATATAGGGACTTTGGTGCACCATTTACATTAAATCGGACGAAAATATATATGGGAGCTATATATAAATCTGAACCGATTTTCAGGAAACTTAACACACATCATTCTACACCTAATTTGTTACGCTGTGTCAAATTTCGTGCTTAAATCGACTCAAAATGATTCTATGCATATTCTCAAAAGGGACTCAATAAGAACACAAAGTACCAAATTTCAGCGAATTCGGTCGAAAAATGCGATCAAAACCCCCAAAATACCGAAAATTGGGGGTAATCTTATATGGGGGGCTATCCGAAAAAATTGACCTTTATTTATAATTTTTGGTAGGGAGATTTGCTACCCAATGAGAACTCAAAGTACCAAATTTCAGCGAATTCAGTTAAAAAACGCGTTCAAGAACCTCAAAATACCGAAAAATTGGGGGTACCCTTATATGGGGGCTATCCGAAAAAATGACCTTTATTTATAATTTTTGGTAGGGAGATTTGCTAGCCAATAAGAACACAAAGTACCAAATTTCAGGGAATTCGGTCGAAAATGCGATCAAAACCCCAAAATACCTAAAATTTGGGGTAATCTTATATGGGGGCTATCCGAAAAAATGGACCTTTATTTATAATTTTTGGTAGGAAGATTTGCTACCCAATAAGAACCCTAAGTACCAAATTTCAGCGAATTCAGTTAAAAAACGCGCGCAAGAACCTCAAAATACCGAAAATTTGGGGGTACTCTTATATGGGAGCTATGTCTAAACGTGGACCGATTTTTTCCAATTTCAATAGGGTTCGTCCTTGGGCCAATTAAGTGACCAAATCTCATCGGATCATAAATGCGACCTGTACTTTGTTAACAAAAATACATGGACGGACAGACAGACGGACATGCATAGATCGACTCAGAAAGTGATTCTATGCATATTCTCAAAAGGAACCATGGGTCTATCTCGATTATTTTTGCCTGTTACAAACATATGCACAAAGACATAATACCCTGTACCACAGTGTGGTGAAGGGTATAAACATGGATTTTAAAAGGAGGGTAGAGGGTATAATTTAATAAAGTCGTAAGTAATTATATGATTACCACACATAGTTCGTAAGAGATTGACACCCATGACGATCTTTCGAATATCAATATATATTCGAAAGATCATCATGGGTGTCAATCTATTTAAATCTGATTTTCATTTTCAAAGCCCCAATATAATTTTACCCACATTACAAAATGTTATATAAATATTCACTTTCAATACCATATATAGTTTACACACTTGCATAATCCATCATATCTTAACCAATAACAACATTCTTTATACGCTTTGTGTTATATAATGTGTACGAGTGTGTGTGGGGGTGTGCGTCAGGCCATATAACTATTAATCAAATATGCAGAGATAAGAAGAAATATATTAGCAAATATTTTTCATCTTCATCAAAGTAATTCATCATCTACTCAAAATATTATGACGTTCATATTGAAATTTATAATAAATAAACTGTACGAGATTTAATGCAGATGACTTGTCTAATGCCTTCGGTTAATCCCTGGAAGGTCTTAAAAGGCAACAACAACAAATAATAATAAAAGTTATTTTCATGTTCACTGTAATTAAGAAGACAGTTCATGGTCATTATTCAAGTAAAAATTGTGATATGAGTTTATGATGTTTTTGTATATATGTATTTTAATAAAATATTATTATATTACATACTAACAATATTAATCTTATAAGATGCTAAGTGAAATATTAACATTTATAGTAGTTTGATAATAAATTATATTAATTTCGTGAACAATAAATAAAGAATAACATAGACTAAAGAAATAAGTGTAACATATTTACGTTAGGTTGGGTGGAATGATTTGTCAACCATATTTTCGACCATAATCCTAGACATCTGAAAGTTAAAAACCTAATAAAAACGGCATTAAGTTCCGAGCCAATATTACAAAAAAAAACCAGTAAGGAAAGTAGTAAAGTCGGACGGGGCCGACTATATGTTACCTTTCACCACTTTGGGTATATTCAACAGATGAATCCTAACAGACGTCGCATTTTTAAGGACCAGCAAAAGGAAAATGGATCCATAAACATGTAATTCTGCCACCTATACTAATTTCTTTCATTTGGTCAGATAGAGAAGCTATGTCTAAATCTGAACCGATTTCAACGATTTCAGCAAATTTAACACACATCATTGTAGACCTAATTCATTACGCTATGCCATATTTCGTGCAAACCGTATGATATTAAGCGACTTTGGTACACCATTTACCTTAAATTGCTCAAAAATACATATGTGAGCTATATCTAAATCTGAACCGATTTTCATGAAACTTAGCACACATCATTCTAGGCCTAATTCATTACGCTGTGCCAAATTTCGAGCAAATTTATAGGGACTTTGGTGCACATTGGAGCTATATCTAAATCTGAACCGATTTTCACGAAACCTACCACACATCATTCTAGGCTTAATTGAATACGATATGCTAAATTTCGTGCAAATCGAAAGATATATAGGGACTTTGGTGGACCATTTACATGAAATCGGACGAAACTATATAAGGGAGCTATATCTAAATCTGAACCGATTTTCATGAAAATCAGCACACAGCATTCTAGGCCTAATTCATTACGCTATGCCAAATTTCGTCCAAATCGAATGATATGTAGGGACTTCGGTGCATCATTTATGTTACATAGGACGAAAATATATGTGAAAGCTATATCTAAATCTGAACCGATTTTTTCCAATTTCAATAGGGTTCGTCCTTGGACCAAATAAGTGACCTATGCCAAATTTCATCCAAATCGGATCGTAAATGCGAACTGTACTTTGTTCACAAAAATACATGGACGGACGGACATGCCTAAATCGACTCAAAATTGATTATATGCATATTCTCAAAAGGAACCATGTGTGTATCTCGTTTCCTTTTGCCTGTTACAAGGGTATAAAAATATATGAGAAACGAATATTTGTGAAGAGGACCATCCATACAAAGCGTGGATTTTTTTTAACGAATATTTTTGAAGAGAACCATCCCATAGATCTTCCAGAGAAATTTTCTCTCAAATACTCCTAGAGCTACCTCATCTGATTCAGATCCATACAACAGCACGGGTAGTATTAGCGTCTTGTAGAGTGTCCGGCACGAGGTGGACTTGTTTTTGAGTTACTTACTCAGACCATAGTAGCATCTGTTGGCCAACACTATTCTCGTCCTGATTTCAAAAACTGGTGTTATTAGCTTCGTTTATGGCGGTACCTCGAAGATGTAGTTTTCAAGTTCCACAGTTGGCCTCAGTCTATTGGAGTCTACTAGATATATATTGCCAAACGCAGACATGGCTTTAAATACCTCTGTCGTTCACACAACACGCTGGATATCACTTCATATGCGATGGGAAGGAGACTTATTAAACTATAGTTGGCACATATCGTCTTGTCTCCTTTTTTGTGCACGAAGCACAGGATGATAAAGTTCCAATCATTAGGCATGTATTCCTCTAGGCAAATTGTACTAGTCAGTTGGTGCATGTTCTTGATCAGCTTGCAGCTATTATTTTATTATTCTTGGGTCGATTAATTGCTACTCTGACCTCATCTTGGCTAAGTGCCGTCATCTCTTATTGCTTCTGCGGTTTCTTCTTCGCCGCCAATATTTGAGAGCAGAAGCTTTTCAAAATGCTCCTTCCAGATCCTCAACACGCTATCTGTATCTGTACCTGGTGACATATCTTCATCTCTGCAGGAGAATGTGCCTTCACCAAAGCCTTCGGTTTGATGTTTTACTCGTTGGTAAAATTTCCGGATTTCATTCTGACTCCTGTACCTCTCGATTTGCTCACGATCAAGTTTTTCTTGTTCGTTCTTCTTTTTCCAGAAAATCAAAATCTGTGGGAGGGAGGCGTGTTGTTTGCTCGTTATTTTTTTCATAGTAGGAGTGTGGCAACTAACCCGACGCCTCAACCCATTTTTATACGCTTTACCACACTGTGGTACAGGGTATTATGTCTTTGCGCATATCTTTGTACAAGGCAAAAGGAAACGAGATAGACACATGGTTTCTTTTGAGAATATGCATAGAATCACTTTCTGAGTCGATTTATGCATGGCCGTCTGTCCGTCCGTCTGTCCGATTTGGATGAAATTTGGCACAGCTCATTTATTTGGACCAGGGGCGAATTCTATTGAAATTGGGATAATCGGTTCAGATTTAGATTTAGCTCCCATATGTATTTTCGTCCGATTTTTAACAAATGGTGCACCAAAGCGTCAAATTTAGATCGATGGGCACAAAATTTTCCACAACATACTGAAGTTGGTGTAGCCTAACGTGTGCCAATTTTTATTGAAATCGGTTCAGATTTAGATATAGTTCCCATATATATTTTAGTCCGATTTTTAGCAAATGGAGCACCAAAGAGTCACATTTACTCCGATTGACACGACATTTTGCACAACGTACTGAAGTTATGAAAGCCTAAAGTGTTCCAAGTTTTATTAAAATCGGTTCAGATTTAGATATAGGTGCCATATATATGTTCGTCCGATTTTTATCAAACTGTGCACCAAACAATAAAAGAGATTATATCTTCAACATCGCTCTGTGTTGTAGCATCATGAATAGTTTGATTTAAATCGATTTACCTAATTTTCTAAACGAATCTAAATCTGCCCTGATTATGTGTACTTTGGCATAGCTTACCGAGAACATGTGTGTGGATTGATGTACCAAAGAAGAATCCATTTTATTAAATTTCACCGAATGCGTGTCCAAGTATTGGGTTCCTGGCACATAGCGCGTTCGTCCGAGTGGCTCGATTTTGCACAGTGTGCAGGTTGACGTTGATTCACGATTGTGAAAGCGCGAAATATTACCGCTAGACCGTGTAATAACTAAATTCATTTAGCTATGTATATTTATATGTATGTAACCGATCCGAACATCACTCGACACATTTAAATTCCAATAATTATTTCATTTTGCACCATCCTTCATAGGATAAAAATTTTGCAAAAAAAATTAAATAAAATAAAATAAAAAAATTGAATAAAATATAAATCGTACAAAAAAACTGCAAAGAAATGATGCAAAACGGAAAATAATAAAGAAAAATTTGTGTAAAGTTATTATCATCATAATTTAATGCTGATACGTCTGTTCTCCATTATAGTTGATTGTATTCATTGCAATATCAGATTGGCCAATATAATATATTTTTTGGCAAATTACTTAATTTCATCTATTTTATCATTTGGTGTAAAATTAATGATCAAACAAGAGAAAATACGTGTTTGCCCACAAAAACAAAGATTGGAAAATGTTTTAAATTAGAAGAGCACGAAAAAAATCAAATGGTTTGAGGAAAAAGAAAACGAAAATGAAGAGCAAAACATATTTTATGATGTCTGGCCAAGATGAAGCTATAAATTTGCCACAAAAGGTATTTATTAGGGGAACAGCGAGAAAAGCAACAAAAACACATTGTAGAGATACAACTTTTTTATGAAGAATGACCTTTCTTATTGAGTAAATATTATTTTGATTTAAAAATTCGTGTACTAAAGAAGAAGTTTCACTTTTCAATATTAATTGGAGGGTTAGAATTTTGAGTAATTTCTTTTTGGGGAGACACTCATCAAAAATGAAGGGAAGTTTTTTGTTCGGATGTTACGATAACTTTGATATTACGTGACTGTTATTTAAATAAGTTGGTGATGGAAACATAAGTTGGCAATTTCGTATTCTGTGTGTTTCAGAAAACAGAAAAAAAACTCGGATTAAAATTAAACAAAATTACAGGGATTTTGGGAAGAGGCTTATGACTACATAAGTGGAATAATCTACTGTACTTAAGTTTAAAATCACGAAACAAATTGAGACACTATTATAATCTTCGTGTAATTTCTTACGGATATAGATTTCGAAATATTAAATATTTTATAATTCTGCTTTCATATTTTCATGTAATGTCCAAAATGGCCACAAACCCTTTTCGGCATTTCAAAGTTCAACTCCAAGCTTTCCAGTAGTCCAGAGTTATTGTAAGTGAATAACATTTTTGAAGACAAATTTCGAAAAGGATCCATGTTTTGTCTAGTCCCGCATATAAAATTTCCTCGTCACTGTCGCTACTTTGAAGGTGTTTACCAAAATCCCCACCGAAGTGCAGGTCCATGTGTTGAAAAAAAATTCCATATAAAGGATCTCCCTTTTTGGGTATAAATGACCCGCCCTTACTTTCGGTATTGTGAAGTGTTTAACGACACTTTCCCACCGAAGTGACTGTAGTTTTTCGTTCCGTTCTTGGTGGATGAAAGGTACCTTTGTAGAAAATGTTTGATATGGTTCCATATTATGACATAGCTCCAAATAGCTCCGATCCATTTACAATATTTTGGGCTCAGCTAAATTCCCACACAGAAGTGTCTATAAATGTCCCATTTAAGGTGTTGTTGTTGTTGACTTCCTCCATAAAATGGAGGGTATACTTAATCCGGAGGGTATATTAATTTGATAAGACAGTTCGTGGAGTGTTTGAGAGATCTATGCGTTGACAGTGAATATCACCGTAGAATGAACCACGAGCTGTAGCGACTACGTTCGCTAGGTCATGTGGTGAGCGAGCCAAGTGATGGTTCACCCAAAAAGGGAAGGACAAGAATTAAATGAAACGATCAATTGGAAGACAACATTGCCGAACATGGCCTTTCAAAGTGGACAAGACGAAGCCGCCTGAGAAGAGAAGAAGCTGAAACTTGGTAGAAAATGAGCACCCATTAGTCTGTGCCGCCTGTAAGCCAGGGCTGGGCAGTGACACAGGAGATGCTCAATTGTCTACGTCTCTTCCTCGTCAACGCAGAGTCTACAATAATCAATTGCATCAAAATCCCATTTACTCGTAAAAGCCCTGATATTACAATGACCAGTAATGATTCCTGTCATCACTCTAATTTCAGTTTTGTTCAGGTTCAACAGTGAGTGCGTTCTTTTGGTAGACAGAGTCGGCCAAATGGGTCTTGACACGTTGCGCCTAGGTTCGTTGTGTCAAAGTTCGTAGGCTCTTTTGTCGAAGAATGCCTCAAAGTTCCGGTAAAAATGACATATGGGTGGTTTGGTTGCGTCATCACTTGCTAGATCTGATGTCACAATGTCCTGGTACCCAACACAACCGATAGCTGTAAGTAAGTTCTTCCACAGCTGCTCTACATTTAAGGACGGCCTCAGATTTGATATAACAAGATTTGATGGCTTTAAGAGCCGATTGACTATCCACAATGATAGTCACCGGTTCAGCGACCTCTGCATCCAGACTTTCTATCAATTCCGCTGCCTTCCAAATCGCGAAGATTTTATCTTGGAAAACACTACAGTTGCAATCCAACTTGTAGGTTAACTCAAGGCCTAGCCTTTCACAATAGACGCCTGCCCCTGTACCTTCTTCCATCTTGGATCCGTCTGTATATAAGGCCAGACCGTCAGCCAGCGAAGTAAGTATATTAATTTCCCAGATATATAAGTCGGGGGACTTATAAGGAATAACGGGTGGTATACATAGATGGGCTCACACTTTTTTGCGTATGCTATATATCTGCGAGGAAATCATCACCACCCATCCAATTTTATTCCATCAAGAATGAACATACCGTTTAGGGTTTCCGACAAAAATCAACATACCTTTTAGGGTTTCCGATTTATATTTGAGACAACTTATATCATTTTATTAAAGCAAGTCCTAGGGTTACATTCAAATGTCCCTAGTTAAAGTTGATATGTAAATTGATTCAGACACAAATTATCATAACTTACACAATTTCCTCAAGTAATATTTTATGTGTATATGCATCAAATATGTTTATGTATGCTAACTGCATACGGAAATTTGTTCAAATATATATATTGAGGAATTGTTAGTCGATTTAACTAAAGACCTTTACAACATAGTTGGCTTATTGCCATTAGCCACAATGGCGACATTATCTTCGTCCCTTATGTATCAGTTCGGAC
The DNA here is from genome assembly GCF_032173495.1 of Musca vetustissima. NCBI lineage: Eukaryota > Metazoa > Arthropoda > Insecta > Diptera > Muscidae > Musca > Musca vetustissima. The sequence continues at coordinate 6,583 of NW_026885294.1, read as the reverse complement.
GTATATACATTCACAAATACAAACGAATAAATATTATATGTAAAATACGATAAGGTCCAAAAGGATTGTTATAATAAATATGAAAGCAGAAAATGCTCCAGTAATCAGCCTCCTTGAATCGTATGGACCATAAATTGCGGTAAGAAAAGATATATCTTAAAATACACCTCGGAATAAATCCCGATTATAAACATATTATTAAACCAGTTAGCGGAGCAGTATAGTCGGACGACTCAGCTAGTCGAGATATGACGATCGGTATGCTTAAAGGCGGGTCTAAGACCAATATTTCGCGGCGTTACAAACTCTTGTGGCAGCACAAATCTATAATACCCTGACAACATAGTTGTGTAGGGTATAAAAACACGCTATTCGTCGAAAGAATCTTGAAGAAATGTCTTTTTCAAGTACGCGCCTCTGTAAACAATTCATAAAAAAATAACACTTGCTGATAAGAATTCTTTGATCAGAAGAAATTATTTAAAAAACTCTTTTTGATCCGAAGAAATTATTTCTTAAAAAATTCACGCGTATTGGTCAGAAGATCCTGTAATAAATATTTTACCAAATCCAGAGGTGTTGGTTAGAAGGCCATTGAAAATCTATTCTTGTTGGTCGGAAGGTCCCTGAAGAACAATTCATTAAAAAATTCTCACTTATTGGTCAAATGTTCTCTGGAAAAATTATTATTTATAAATCCAAGCTTGTGGGTCAAACGGTCCATAATATTATTCTTTAAAAAATCCACGCTTTGTTGTCAGAAGGTCCTTGAAAATGTATTCTGTAAAAGATCCACGCTTGTTGGTCAGAAGGCCCTTGTGAAAAGTATTCTTTAAAAATCCGTGGTCCAGGCTTGGTCGAAAGGTCCTTTGAAACATTATTCTTAAAAAATCCTCGTTGTTTTGTCAGAAAGACCTTGAACAATTATTGTTTAAAACATCCACGCTTGTTGGTCGGGAAGTCCTTGAAAAATTATTCTTATACCCTTCACTACACTGTGGTACAGGGTATTATGTCTTTCTTTGAACAGGCAAAAGTAAACGAGATAGACACGTGGTTCCTTTTGAGAATATGCATAGAATCACTTTCTGAGTCGATTTACGCATGTCCGTCCGTACGTCCATGTATTTTTGTGAACAAAGTACAGGTCGCATTTATGATCCGATTTGGATGAAATTTGGCGCAGCTCACTTATTTGACCCAAGGATGAACCCTATTTAATTTTGGAAAAATCGGTTCAGATTTAGATATAGGTCCCATATATATTTTCGTCCGATTTAAGGTAAATGGTGCACCAAAGTCCCTATATATCTTTCGATTTGCACGAAATTTGACATAATGTATTGAATTGAGCCTAGAGTGAAGTATGTAAAGTTTCGTGAAAATCGGTCCAGATTTAGATATAGCTCCCATATATAGTTTCGTCCGATATTATGTAAATGGTGCACCAAAGTCCCTGTATATATTTCGATTTGCACGAAATTTGGCATAACATACTGAATTGAGCCTAGAGTGATGTCTACCAAGTTTCGTGAAAATCCGTTCAGATTTAGATATAGCTCCCATATATAGTTTCGTCCGATTTTATGTAAATGATGCACTAAAGTCCCTATATATCTTTCGATTTGCACGAAATTTGGCACAACGTACTTAATTGAGCCTAGAGTGCTTTATGCCAAGTTTCGTAAAAATCGGTCCAGATTAATATATAGTTTCGTCCGATTTTATGTTAAAGATTCACCAAAGTTCCTATAAATCTTTTGATTTGCACGAAATTTGGTATAGCAAAACGTACTGAAATTAGTATAACCCAACCTGTGACAAGTTTCGTTGAAATCGGTTCATATTTGGATATAGATTCCACATATATTTTCGTCCGATTTTAAGTAAACGGTGGAAATGGTATTTGTCAAATTGACATGAAATTTTGCACAACGTACAAAATTGAGCATAGAATAACGTAGTTGGGTTTTCTAGAAGTACAGACATAGCCCAACGGCCCAACATTTGTCCCATTGTAACAAACAAATGGCATGCAAATAGATTGATATATTTTGATTCACATTTAGATAAATATCACATATTTTAGTTCATCCAATTTCATGTTAATTGTTCTGTTTAATATACGCATAGTGGTGAAGGATATCATATGGTCGGCACCGTCCGACTTTACTACTTTCCTTACTTGTTTAAAAATACGTTTGTTGGTCAGAATGTCTTTGACAAATTATTACTTTAAAATTGACGCTTGCTGGTAAAAAAAAAATCAGAAAAATTATTCTTTAAAAAGCAACAATTGTTGGTCAGAAGGTCTTCGAAAAAATATTCTTTAAAATATTCATGCTTGTAGGTCAGAAGGTTCTTGAAATAGTATTTTTTAAAATGTCCATGCTTGTAGGTCAGAAGGTTCTTGAAATAGTATTCTTTAATAAAACCACGCTTGTTGGTCAGAAGGTCCTTTGAAACACACTTTTTTGCTTAGAATGTCCTTGAAAAAATATTCTTATTGGTCAGAAGGTCCTTGAAAAGTTATATTTTAAAAATTCACGCTTGTTGGTCAGAATGTCATTGGAAAATATGTTTTAAACATAAGCGCGTTTAGATCAGATTGTCTTTAAAAAATATTCTATAAAAACAACGAATAATGTCACGGTGGTTCTTGGAAGGGGATGATCTGTAAAGGCAGATTTTTAGCTCATTTTTCGTTCGTTCATGGCCTGTCTGTATACATCATAAATATGAAATACTTTAACTTTGATGATTTCAACCATACGTTCAGCATAAATTCGTCTAAGGGTACCTTTCCCCAACATAACATCACCGCTAACCTCACTATGAGGACTCCCACTTACGACTAGTTTTATAAAGACATAAAATTTTCGATTTACAATTATGACTCCCGGTATTAGCCTATGTAGACAGTAATCATTCCAACCCTTCAAACTTGTCCATAAAAACATATTGTTCTATCATCCCTTCAAATCGTTTATAAAAGTCCCTACGCATTGCCTTTAATAATTTCATTATCTATGAAGACTTCCTTCAGCTCATCTATAAAGACTCCCATCAGTCCGTTATAAAGTTTTCCTTCAGTTTGTGTATAGAGATTCGCTTCAGCTCGTCTACAAAGAGTCACTTCAGCTCGTCTATAAAGAATACATTCAGTTCATCTATAAAGAATCCCTTCAGCTCTTCTAAAAATACTCTTTTAGCTCTTCTAAAAATACTCCTTCAGCTCGTCTATAAAAACTCCCTTCTATAAAACTCTAGTAGTCTCGACTATCAATCTTCCATCAGCTCTTATACAAATACAATAATCTCAAATGTAGGCAATATATCTTCCTCCTAACAACTGACCTATTTTCCAAAAAAGAATAGTGTTAGCAAAACAACCACAGGCATCAATACCTTTTACTTGCATGTTAAACAATAGTTTCCTAAAATATCTGTAAGTAAGAACCCCAATCTATATACATATCTAAATTCAAGAACAACAAATGTAATTACTTCATACCGAAATAGGATAATTGCAATAGCAACTCCCCATCGTCCAACTTTATATATTCCGATGACTGTAGCTTACAATCAACAAACATTAGCAATAATGATGATAGAACAATACCTTTTAAGTTGAGGCAGCCGGTCGGCCGACCGGCTAGTCAATGTGGAATATCTCTTCGTATGCATAAAATGAAAATTAAATTCAACACTAAATCAAAGATAATGTAAACTGTTCAAAAAACGGAACTCAAGAAGCATTATAAATGTTCGGTCAAGGAATGTTTTTACAAATGTGATGATAGTGACAGGAGTGTATCTATGTGTGCGTGCCGTGTAGGTAGTTAGGTGTGATAGTGCTAGTTAACAAAAACTTGGATTTACATTGCACTTACACTTGCCTATCGTATCGTATACAGGCAATCTAAAAATCATCTGTTTTTCATGTTCGTTCATGCAAAATACAGAAATAAGTAGGTAGTTCGATAAAACAAGCTTAAAATGCAAAAAGCATTAAGTCACAATAGTTGAGGAAAAAAGTAGAAAATATAAGGTTTTAAGACTTTATATACCAACTGAAAAGAACCTCTATATGTGACCTAAAGGGAGTTACTTTAGAAGAACTGAAAGGAGTCTTTATAGAAGAACTGAAGGCAGTCCTTATAGACGAGCTGTAGGGAGTCTTCTATAGACGAGATGTAGGGAGTCTTCTATAGACGACTTCTATAGACGAGCTGTAGGGAGTCTTCTATAGACGAGCTGTAGGGAGTCTTCTATAGACGAGCTGTAGGGAGTCTTCTATAGACGAGCTGTAGGGAGTCTTCTATAGACGAGCTGTAGGGAGTCTTCTATAGACGAGCTGTAGGGAGTCTCTATAGACGAGCTGTAGGGAGTCTCTATAGACGAGCTGTAGGGAGTCTTCTATAGACGAGCTGTAGGGAGTCTTCTATAGACGAGCTGTAGGGAGTCTTCTATAGACGAGCTGAAGGGAGTCTTCTATAGACGAGCTGAAGGGAGTCTTCTATAGACGAGCTGAAGGGAGCCTTCTATAGACGAGCTGAAGGGAGTCTTCTATAGACGAGCTGAAGGGAGTCTTCTATAGACGAGCTGAAGGGAGCCTTCTATAGACGAGCTGAAGCGAGTCTTCTATAGACGAGCTGAAGCGAGTCTTCTATAGACGAGCTGAAGCGAGTCTTCTATAGACGAGCTGAAGCGAGTCTTCTATAGACGAGCTGAAGCGAGTCTTCTATAGACGAGCTGAAGCGAGTCTTCTATAGACGAGCTGAAGCGAATCTTCTATAGACCAGCTGAAGCGAGTCTTCTATAGACCAGCTGAAGCGAGTCTTCTATAGACCAGCTGAAGGTAGTCCTTATAGACGAGCTGAAGAGATTCTATATAGACAATCTGAGGGGAGTCTATGAGCTGAAAGGAGTTCAGCTGTAACCCTCGAAGCAAGCAGAAGTGTTCAAAAAACTCGCGCATTGCAGTGAATTTTCTTTATTTTTTCATTGCTCAACCAATTCTTTTGTTTTTTTCCTCGGTTAAACACAAAAAAATAAAATTACAACAAAAATGGAGTGGTTAAAAGTGCCAAAAATTGTATGCAATAAATGCAACGCACCAATAACTTCGATCAGTTACGTTTGGTGTCGCAGCTGCGACAAAAAATACCACTTCTCCGCATGTAGTGGGCTCTCTGAAGCCAGCTACAAGACTATGAGTGCAACAAGAAAATCTGAGTGGAAATGTGAGATATGTAAACCAAGACAGAAATCTCCCAACAACACTCCGCAAGTTTCTCTACATACAGGCGATGTGCAAAATATCACAAAGCAACAACATCAACCTGCCGTAGACAATCTGGCTGCACAACAATCTCTGAGCGGAGATGAAACAACACAACTGGATTGTATTCAAGAACAACAGCAACAACAAAAGAAGCAGAGAGAAGGAGATGATGGTCACAGTTACTCTCCTACGAACGACAACAGTAAACGGTTCAAAGATATGCAAACAACAAATATCACCAACTACAGCAGCACAAATTCTCAATGTTACAACAATAACAACACTTACCTTGCTGAGATCAAGTCTGATATTGGAGAGCTTAAGACTGCAATTCAGTTGATGACAGCAAATGTAAATGCATCTAATATAGCCAACAACAATATGGCAGAGCGAATCAATACCAATCTCAACAAGATAAATGAGACACTCTCCACTATTTCTTCCAGGTGATTGAACTTCAAAAGAAAGATGAAGAAAAAAGCCTACAAATGAGTGCAATGGATAAGAGAATAAGCCGCCTTGAACAGAAAGCTATAGAGCGTAATATAGAAATAAACAGTGCTAATGCTGCAAAAATAGATGCTTATGTTGTTGTGAAAAAAATTGCTGCCTCAGTGGGCGTAGATGTAAATGATGCTCACATTGAGAACGCATATCATGTAAAATCAAAGAATAAAATAATTGTGGAATTTTCTTCCATGCACAAAAAGAAAGAGATAATGTCAAATTTAAAGAGACATAGAGTTGATGAGTGCGTATTAGAAGACAGTATCAATCCAACAAATCGGTATATCTACGTGAATGATGAACTCACAGCTAATTATAGGCGTATCTTATGGATGGCCAAAACGAAGGCAAAAGAGAATGGGTGGAAATTTGTCTGGGTAAAAAATTGTCATATTTACGCAAGAAAAAATGAAACATCACCTCAAATAATTATAAACAATTCTGCTGATATTGAAATGATAACACAATCACAATAAGTAATACCTGAGTAATCTGATTAATATTTATCTTTCACACATCTACGCTGTTATACAAATAAAAATAAAAAAGCCTATTTTTAACCTTTTTTTATGAAAAAAGATAAATCTCAAATTGAATTTCCATAATATATTAATAAAAAATTATCATCATGAACTCTCTAAATTGTGTTATTAATAACTTTGGTGAGCTTAATGAAATTATCCATAGCAAACGAATAATATCTATATTGTGCATGAATATTAGATCTATCAGAAAAAACTTCATAGATTTTCTAACAAGAACTAAAAATATAATGAATAATATAAACAT
>NW_026885293.1:0-63852 GCF_032173495.1 Musca vetustissima | reverse complement strand
CAGCTCATCTATAAAGACTCCCTTCAGCTCGTCTATAAATACTCCCTTCAGCTCGTCTATAAATACTCCCTTCAACTCGTCTATAAATACTCCTTTCAGCTCGTATATAAATACTCCTTTCAGCTCGTCTATAAAGACTCCATACAGCTCGTCTATAAAGAATCCCTTCAGCTCGTCTATAAAGACTCCCTTCAGCTCGTCTATAAAGACTCCCTTCAGCTCGTCTATAAAGACTCCCTTCAGCTCGTCTATAAAGACTCCCTTCAGCTCGTCTATAAAGACTCCCTTCAGCTCGTCTATAAAGACTCTATTCAGCTCGTCTATAAAGACTGCCTTCAGCTCGTCTGTAAAGACTGCCTTCAGCTCGTCTATAAAGACTGCCTTCAGTCATCTATAAAGACTGCCTTCAGTCATCTATAAAGACTGCCTTCAGCTCGTCTATAAAGACTTCATCTTGTCTATAAATACTCCCTTCAGCTCGTCTATAAAGACTCCCTTCAGCTCGTCTATAAATACTCCCTTCAGCTCGTCTATAAAGACTCCCTTCAGCTCGTCTATAAATACTCCCTTCAGCTCGTCTATAAATACTCCCTTCAGCTCGTCTATAAATACTCCCTTCAGCTCGTCTATAAAGACTCCCTTCAGCTCGTCTATAAAGACTCCCTTCAGCTCGTCTATAAATACTCCCTTCAGCTCGTCTATAAAGACTCCCTTCAGCTCGTCTATAAAGACTCCCTTCAGCTCGTCTATAAAGACTCCCTTCAGCTCGTCTATAAAGACTCCCTTCAGCTCGTCTATAAAGACTCCCTTCAGCTCGTCTATAAAGACTCCTTCAGCTCGTCTATAAAGACTCCCTTCAGCTCGTCTATAAAGACTCCCTTCAGCTCGTCTATAAAGACTCCCTTCAGCTCGTCTATAAAGACTCCCTTCAGCTCGTCTATAAAGACTCTATTCAGCTCGTCTATAAAGACTGCCTTCAGCTCGTCTATAAAGACTGCCTTCAGCTCGTCTATAAAGACTGCCTTCAGCTCATCTATAAAGACTGCCTTCAGCTCATCTATAAAGACTCCCTTCAGCTCGTCTAAAAATACTCCCTTCAGATCGTCTATAAATACTCCCTTCAGCTCGTCTATAAATACTCCCTTCAGCTCGTCTATAAAGACTCCCTTCAGCTCGTCTATAAAGACTCCCTTCAGCTCGTCTATAAAGACTCCCTTCAGCTCGTCTATAAAGACTCCCTTCAGCTCGTCTATAAAGACTCCCTTCAGCTCGTCTATAAAGACTCCCTTCAGCTCGTCTATAAAGACTCCCTTCAGCTCGTCTATAAAGACTCCCTTCAGCTCGTCTATAAAGACTCCCTTCAGCTCGTCTATAAAGACTTCCTTCAGCTCGTCTATAAAGACTCCCTTCAGCTCGTCTATAAAGACTCCCTTCAGCTCGTCTATAAAGACTCCCTTCAGCTCGTCTATAAAGACTCCCTTCAGCTCGTCTATAAAGACTCCCTTCAGCTCGTCTATAAAGACTCCCTTCAGCTCGTCTATAAAGACTCCCTTCAGCTCGTCTATAAAGACTCCCTTCAGCTCGTCTATAAAGACTCCCTTCGGCACGTCTATAAAGACTCCCTTCAGCTCGTCTATAAAGACTCCTTTCAGCTCGTCTATAAAGACTCCCTTCAGCTCGTCTATAAAGACTACCTTCAGCTCGTCTATAAAGACTACCTTCAGCTCGTCTATAAAGACTCCCTTCAGCTCGTCTATAAAGACTCTATTCAGCTCGTCTAAAAAGACTGCCTTCAGCTCATCTATAAAGACTGCCTTCAGCTCATCTATAAAGACTCCCTTCAGCTCGTCTATAAATACTCCCTTCAGATCGTCTATAAATACTCCCTTCAGCTCGTCTATAAATACTCCCTTCAGCTCGTCTATAAATACTCCCTTCAGCTCGTCTATAAAGACTCCCTTCAGCTCGTCTATAAAGACTCCCTTCAGCTCGTCTATAAAGACTCCCTTCAGCTCGTCTATAAAGACTCCCTTCAGCTCGTCTATAAAGACTCCCTTCAGCTCGTCTATAAAGACTCCCTTCAGCTCGTCTATAAAGACTCCCTTCAGCTCGTCTATAAAGACTCCCTTCAGCTCGTCTATAAAGACTCCCTTCAGCTCGTCTATAAAGACTCCCTTCAGCTCGTCTATAAAGACTCCCTTCAGCTCGTCTATAAAGACTCCCTTCAGCTCGTCTATAAAGACTCCCTTCAGCTCGTCTATAAAGACTCCCTTCAGCTCGTCTATAAAGACTCCCTTCAGCTCGTCTATAAAGACTCCCTTCAGCTCGTCTATAAAGACTCCCTTCAGCTCGTCTATAAAGACTCCCTTCAGCTCGTCTATAAAGACTCCCTTCAGCTCGTCTATAAAGACTCCCTTCAGCTCGTCTATAAAGACTCCCTTCAGCTCGTCTATAAAGACTCCCTTCAGCTCGTCTATAAAGACTCCCTTCAGCTCGTCTATAAAGACTCCCTTCAGCTCGTCTATAAAGACTCCCTTCAGCTCGTCTATAAAGACTCCCTTCAGCTCGTCTATAAAGACTCCCTTCAGCTCGTCTATAAAGACTCCCTTCAGCTCGTCTATAAAGCTCCCTTCAGCTCATCTATAAAGACTCCCTTCAGCTCGTCTATAAAGACTCCCTTCAGCTCGTCTATAAAGACTCCCTTCAGCTCGTCTATAAAGACTCCCTTTAGCTCGTCTAAAAAGACTCCCAGGTCCTTTGGGTGGTATCATAAATTCTCCTTTTCTATACGTTTTGAAGGGACGCTGGCGTATCATTTCATTCCTAAAGCCCCTATGACCTTTCGAAGATTTAACTAATTTTTTTCTCGAGTGTATCATAACATTATGTATTTCATTATTCGATTGGATTTGTTATTGTTGTTGTTGCTAAGCTTACAAAGGCAATTACTAATACCTTTCATAATGAGTAGAACATCATTGGACATAAGTATGTGCTGATATAAGTCAAACATTTTATGACTGTAATTATAATCAAAAATTCAATTAATAATTTTACTTATTTTATGATATATAATTTACACATTAAATATTAATATAGTCTCCATATAGGTAGTAAACCCTTAATTTTTCCCTTTTTTTACAAAATAAGGTATTACGAAAATGGTCTATTTATCTCTTTAAAAAAAGTATTTTAGTACTAGACATTCGATTTCAACAATCCACTCATTCTGAAATTTCACACAATTTTGCTAATGAATTAGCACACACAACAGTCTACTTTATTTTTGTACTGAAACAATTTCGTTTATTTTTCTTGTGTTTTGTTTGTTGCCATTTCAGTTTTCATAGAGACAGCACAACATCGACACTGTTACTGCAAGACGAAGAATCTCGACAATCCGGCCGTATTGTTAGTGCTAACAGTAATCATACAAATCACCAAAATTACCTCAGCAACAATTACAATCACCAGCATCATCATCATCCGCACCATACACCCACTCGTAAATCTCCTGCCATCGAAGAGTTGGCAATGACTCCATTAGCTCCTTTCCAAGAGACAACCGACGAAGATATAAATACTCCAAATGATTTCTATATGAAATGTGAAAAAAATCCGTCGTTATTTTTTGACGATGGCGTGCGATCGATTGATTTTGTGCTGGTCTACAAAATCAATCAACAGGCCAGTGTGGAGGATCAACATGAAGAGAAGAGGCATATTTTTGAAATGAATCTCATAGCGGAGGGTTTGGAAATTGAACGGGCATGCAAGGAAAAGGAACAAATTTATTTTGTTAAGGTAAGTGGGAATAGAATATTTTATTAAAATGGAATAATAAAAATTCTTGTTGTTTTTGTTTTGCAATAGGTGCATGCTCCATTGGAGGTATTGCGACGTTATGCGGAAATTCTTAAATTGCGTATGCCCATGAAAGAGGTAAGAGATCGTGCACAATATATTTTTGATGTGTTTTCATAAAATACATATATGTTCTATATATGTGCGTGTCTTTATGTTTTAAAGTATCTATCCAGAATGTATGCTTATTTACTAAACTGGGTGTTCGAAAATTTCCCTTCCCCTGTTTCCTTTGTTTTTTAATATTTTTGTTTGTAGAGGATATATGAATACGTTTGAATATACAAGTTTTGAATTTTTTTAAGACACCAGTGGTGCTCTGTAGGTAAATAATGCATATTAAATGCGCCTTATATAGATAGCAGGGACCTTCCATATATAATATAGGTATACCATTTTTATAGCAGAGGTCTTGAATAGATAATTGGGAGTGGTCGTAAATAGACCTAAAACGTTTACACACCTTCGAGTGTATACAAAACTTCCTTTAAGTCATCTATAAAGACTCCATGAGCCTTCAGTTCGCTTTTAAAGATACCCTGGTCTTTCAGTTCGTGTATAAAGTGTACTGACAATCCTCCTCAACTTATTTTAAAATAAATAGATAAGTTTCATTGTTTATATAAAAGCTTGGGCTCAGCTGAACTCCTCTATAAATACCATATTCCTCTATAAATACCATATACACTCTTTATTAGCTCTAGGATTCATCGTGTATAAAAACCCTTTAGCTGTTCCTAAAAAATCCAATTCAGGTCGCATAGAAAGAAATTGGTTTCAGTTCGTATAGTAAGATCTGCAATGATTCGTTTCCGTTCATCTATAAAAATTGTACAATCATTTAACTCGTCCAAAAGTTTGGTCTATAATCTCGTCTTTACAAAACCCTTGACACTTCTTCTCGACTCTTTAAGCTCAGATGAGCTCCTCTACAAATCCATTATTTAGCTCGTATATCCCTTCGATTTGCTTTTATATATACACTTTTTATAGGCTCTAGGATTCATCGTTTTTAAAATCTCTGTGCTTCAGTTCCTTTTAAACATAACAGACCTTCAGTTCTTCCTAAAAAAATCTGATTCTGCTAACCTTTCTTCAGGACTTGTATTTAAAGTGTTTATGGTTAGCTCGGTTTTAAAAAGTCCCTTTAGTTAATCTATAAAGAGTGCCTTCAGTTTGCCTATAAGGGTAGAAGAAGCCCTCGCATATAAATATTCCCTTCAGAATCTTCTATATAGACTCCATGTCCTTCAGCTCATCTATAAAGACTCTTTAGGCCATTTATAAAGAATCCCTTTAGTCTTCCTTTAGTTCATATACACATACTTTATTTGGTATATAATCCTCTATAAAGACTGATGACTCAATCAAACCACCCATATGTTTTTCCTATAGGAATTTTGAGGCATTCTTTGACGAAACAGCCTGCGAAACAGCCAAAGGCACAACGAACCTAAGTGCAACGTGTCAAGATCAATTTGGCCGACTCCGTCTACCAAAAGAACGCACTCACTATTGAACCTGAGCAAAGCTGAAATTAGAGTGATGACGGGAATCATCACTGGTCACTGCAACATCAGGGCTTTTATTAGTAAATGGGATCTTGATGCAACTGATTACTGTAGACTATGTGTTGACGAGGAGGAGACGGAGACAATTGAGCATCTTCTGTGTCATTACCCAGCCCTGGCTTATAGGCGACACAGACTAATGGGTGCTCATTTTCTACCGGGTCTCAGCTTCTTCTCAACAACCGAACCTGCTCTAATCTACAGCATAATTAGAAACATAAAGTGGTTAGGAGCATACAGCCTTGGCACGTAACACTTTTTCTCTCTGACTCATAGGGCCATCGACCTTCATTCATTCTTCACTCCTTTAATTTACTAATCTTCTCTCGCCTACAGATCTGTCTTTGGTCTCTTCTCTTCGCTGTATCTCTTCTTGTGGATGACCACAACGGACCTAACCGGTCTCAGAGTGTTGCAGTCATAAATAAAGACTCCCCTATCCTGTCTATAAAGTATACTATTAGACCGTGTATACTCTCTTTAGTTTGCATATAAAGATTCCCTCTAGGTCGTCTAAAGACTCTCTTTAGGTCGTCTACAAAGACTCCCTTTATGCCGTCTATAAAGACTCCCTTTAGATAGTATATAAAGACTGCATCTAGGTTGCATTAAGACTAACTTTAGGATGTTTATAAAGACTGCCCTTAGATCATCTGTAAAGACTCCCTTTACGTCATCTATAAAGACTCCATTCAGCTCGTCTACAAAGACTCCCTTTAGATAGTATATAAAGACTGCATCTAGGTTGAATTAAGCCTAACTTTAAGTCGTCTATAAATACTGCCCTTAGATCGTCTATAAAGACTCCATCAGCTCGTCTGTAAAAACTCCCTTCAGCTCGTCTATAAAGACTCCCTTCAATTCGTCTATAAAGACTCCTTCAGCTCGTCTGTAAATACTCCCTTTAGGTAATCTATAAAGACTCCCTTCAGCTCGTCTATATAGAATCGCTTCAGCTCATCTATAAAGTCTCCATTCAGGTCTTCTATAAAGTCTCCCTTTAGGTAGCATATAAAAACTAACTTTAGGTCGTCTAAAAAGACTCCATCAGCTCGTCTATAAAGACTCCCATCAGCTCGTCTATAAAGACTCCATCAGCTCGTCTATAAAGACTCCCTTCAATTCGTCTATAAAGTCTCCATTCAGCTCGTCTATAAAGACTCCTTTTAGGTCATCTATAAAGAATCACTTTACATTTAACCCGTTCATAAAAACTCTCTTCGTCTTGTCTATAAAAACACCATTCAGGTCTCTCTATAAAGACTCACTCCATCTCTCTCTCTCTTCACTTCGTCCATAGAGACATTCCTTTAGCTCATTTAAAAGGACCTTTTTCCGTTTTTCAACTCGACGTAGATTACAATATGTCTTATTGATATATCCTCAATCAATCAGCCTCTTAAACTATATTTTTTCAAGTCAGTAAGAACTTCGTATTACAGTTTAGTATTGTTATCCATCATAAATTTTGAATTTTGTTTAATTCTTTTATTATTGTTTTCCCCTCTCTCCCTTCCCTCTTTAATTTATAATTATTTATTATTGTTATTTTATTCTTTATTTTATTTTTTATTTATTTTTTTAGTTAAAATGCAACGTGAAATTATTATCAAAATACAGTCGACTGCGTTATGCAGCCCAATACATTTCAAAAAAGGTTTGAAATGTTTTCCCATTTCACATCAGACCAACACAACGTACATTGTCTTCTTGAAACTTTAAACGTTTGGCTCACTTGCAAATCATTTGTGTTCCATTGCATAAAGCAAAAAAATCATTTTGAAACAAAATTTTCTTAACATATATTTTTGGATCCCATTTTGTCCTTAACTGTATCTTCATAAAAAGCCGATGCTTTGGTTATTTTATGTGTTAAAATAAGGTTCAAGCTTCACATTCAAAATAAGAGTCCATTCTTAGATTAAGCCTTGCCTTCATGGAATCTTGTATGTCAACTTGCATTAGCGTTGAAGATCAAAACAAGTACAGCGCATTACTTTTAATTTGGTGTCAAGAATCGAACAATATTGAACAAACTCCTTGCTGACCCCTACATGATAGAGTTATATATGCTGATCTTGTTTGATCATCTATTAAAATTTCTTGTTAATTAGCTTTTTTTATTATTCTTGTGCATGTTTTTTACTGGTTTAAAGTTCAATGCTTATAACAAAATGTTCTTCGCTTTTACTAACTTCATTTTTGTTTTCTTTCAAATTTTCCATTCCCTTTAGATTCCTGGTATGTCCGTGGTGAATCGCTCAACAAGCAGTGTATTTTCTAGTCTAAAAGGTATTATAAAATTCTTCATGAAGCATATCTATGTCGATGAACGAAATTTTCCTCGACGCGCACAACGTTTTACTGCCATCTATAGCCGGGATAAAGAATATCTGTGAGTATAAATGTTTTTAATTGGATAATTATATTAATGTTTCCTACCGAGGCAGGTCATGTTATTGGTTTGAAGAAGACCAAATAATGGGGAACTATCCATCGTTGAAAAGAAATGGTCAGGATCGCATTCATGAGGAAGACTAAATTTAAGTTGTCTACAGAGACTCCCTATCAGCTCGTCTATAAATACTCCCTATCAGCTCGTCTATAAAGACTCCCTTCATCTCGTCTATAAAGACTCCCTTCAGCTCGTCTATAAAGACTCCCTTCAGCTCGTCTATAAAGACTCCCTTCAGCTCGTCTATAAAGACTCCCTTCAGCTCGTCTATAAAGACTCCCTTCAGCTCGTCTATAAAGATTCCCTTCAGCTCGTCTATAAAGACTCCCTTCAGCTCGTCTATAAAGACTCCCTTCAGCTCGTCTATAACGACTCCCTTCAGCTCGTCTATAAAGACTCCCTTCAGCTCGTCTATAAAGACTCCCTTCAGCTCGTCTATAAAGACTCCCTTCAGCTCGTCTATAAAGACTCCCTTTAGCTCGTCTATAGAGACTCCTCCCTTCAGTTCGTCCATAGAGACTCCTCCCTTCAGCTCGTCTATAGAGACTCCTTTCAGCTCGTCTATAGAGACTCCTCCCTTCAGCTCGTCCATAGAGACTCCTCCCTTCAGCTCGTCTATAAAGACTCCTTATCAGCTCGTCTATAAAGACTCCCTATCAGCTCGTCTATAGAGACTCCCTATCAGCTCGTCTATAGAGACTCCCTTCAGTTCGTCTTTAAATTATCACAGTACTTCATTTCGTCTATATTATTGAATGCTGAATAATTTTCCTATTTTTTCAATTTTTTTTATTTCCAGATTCGATATACGACAGGATAACTTCTTTACACCCGCCGTTCGATCACGCATTGTACAGTTCATATTGGATCGTCAGCGTTTCACACCAAAGAGTAAAGATGAAATGGCCTTTGGCATTGAAAGAATGGTGGCCTCAAATATATATTGTGCTGCCTATCCATTGCATGATGTAAGTTGGAAACCCAAAACTAATTTTCACATCAAATCTCTAAAAGTCTTTGTTTCTCCCTTATGGCGAAGTAAATGAAAAGAATACAATGCGTCACACGCTATATACCCATTGGGCTTCCGTGCGAAAATGGTATCGTTATCAACCCTTGGATTATATCAAAGAATATTTTGGTGTTAAAATTGGGTTATATTTTGCCTGGTTGGGATTCTATACATATATGTTGTTATTGGCATCCGTGGTTGGTGTATTTTGTTTTATATACTCATGGTCAACGCTCAAAAATTTTGAACCTGTGTAAGTATTTTATTTTAAAATGAAGTCCTTTACTAAATATTAACCTCATTTGTTTTCTGTTTTTAGGAAAGAAATATGCGGTGGCAAGCGTAACATTACCATGTGTCCCCTCTGCGAATGGTGTGATTTTTGGGACCTCAAAGAGACTTGTTTTTATGCCAAAATTTCCTATTTAATCGATAATCCCAGTACGGTATTCTTTGCCGTATTTATGTCCTTTTGGGCAACTCTATTTTTGGAATTATGGAAACGTTATTCAGCCGAAATTACACATCGTTGGGATTTGACGGGTTTCGATGTTCATGAGGAACATCCGCGACCTCAATATTTGGCCAAATTACAACATTTACCCCATACACGTACCGATTATGTGACAAATATGCGAGAACCAACGGTGCCCTTTTGGCGTATGAAATTACCCGCAGCCGTTTTTAGTTTTTCCATGGTTTTACTTTTGGTAGCACTGACGCTGGTTGCCGTATTGGCTGTAGTGGTTTATCGTATGGCCACCATGGCCTCGTTAATGTTGCGCAAAAGTAATCCCATGAATACATCAAGTGCCATTGTGTTGTCTACCTCATCGGCGGCGTTTTTGAATTTATGTATGCTCTATGTACTTAATTATGTAAGTAGAATGGGAGGAGAGATCCCCAAAGGAAGAGATTTACCAAAACCCTCAGCAACAATGTATTAGACAAAATGATAAAATACCATCTATCCCTTTCTAACATAGAAGGAACAAATTAATTGTTTAATATTTATTTTCAGGTTTATAATCGCTTAGCAGAATATCTCACCGAATTGGAAATGTGGCGTACCCAAACCCAATTTGATGACTCCTTGACATTGAAGATGTATCTTCTGCAATTTGTGAATTACTATGCTTCCATATTTTATGTTGCTTTTTATAAGGGGAAATTTGTTGGACGTCCTGGTGACTATACATTGTGGTTTGATTTTAGACAGGAAGAGGTTGGTAAATTCATTTTTAAAATCCAAATAAGATTATAATCAAAATTTCATTTTTTAAAGTGCTCTTCCGGTGGCTGTTTGACAGAATTATGTATCCAATTGGCCATTATAATGATAGGAAAACAAGCTTTCAATTCCATATTGGAAGTTATAATGCCAATGATTTGGCGTAAAATTGGTGCCATACGTGTGGGTCTCTCCAAACTGTTTGCACCCAAAGAACATGACAAACAAAAGGATACCGAAAGATGGGTTCGAGATTTGAAGCTATTGGATTGGGGTACACGAAGTTTGTTTCCGGAATATTTGGAAATGGGTAAGTTGAGGAAGGAGTTATAGATAACAAATGAAGAAGGTCTTTATAGACGAGCTGAAGAGAGTCTTTTAAGACGAGCTAAAGGGAGTCTTTTAAGACGAGCTAAAGGGAGTCTTTTAAGACGAGCTAAAGGGAGTCTTTTAAGACGAGCTAAAGGGAGTCTTTTAAGACGAGCTAAAGGGAGTCTTTTTAGACGAGCTGAAGGGAGTCTTTTTAGACGAGCTGAAGGGAGTCTTTTTAGACGAGCTGAAGCGAGTCTTTTTAGATGAGCTGAACGGAGTCTTTATCGACGAACTGAAGGGAGTCTTTATAGACGAGCTGAAGGGCGTCTTTATAGACGAGCTTAAGGGAGTAGACGAGACGCTGACAGTTGGCAGTTGCGATTGAGCACAGTGATATTTTAAAGGGGTACTAGAAAACAGAGATGTTTTAAGAGGGAGGTTAAACAGGGAACCTTTATAGCCAAGATGAAGCAGGGATCCTTTATAAACGAATTTTAAAACATAGTTTTCGTAGTCGAACTAGGGGTTAGGGACCTATATAGAGAACTTGACAACGTTTAAATATATAGCTCTCCTATAAAGTTATTTTCAGATTTTTGTAGTTTGACCACTTTTTTCCAACCGAATTGATTTGGTTCTGATTTGGTGGTTAATCCCTCTACCAAAATTATGAATACTAGTCCATCCGACAGACCCATATAAAGGTAATGCTTATTGTTTGTGCTTCAAGGATTTTCAACAAGCCTTCTGACCACATGTGCTTTTAGTTTTAATATTATTTAATATTATTAATATTATTTAATATTATTTTTAATATTATTGATATATTTCGTTTCTATATATAATATCTTTAATTTCATTTCAGTTTTACAATATGGATTTGTAACAATATTTGTGGCAGCTTTCCCATTGGCACCATTTTTCGCTTTGCTAAATAATATTTTGGAAATGCGTTTGGATGCCAAAAAACTTTTAACACATCATCGACGACCAGTATCGCAAAGAGTACGCGATATTGGAGTATGGTATCGTATTTTGGATTGTATCGGAAAATTAAGTGTTATTACAAATGTAAGTTACTCACACACAAACACAACATTTAAAAATGATTTCTAATACTAATTTCCCACTCTCCTTTTTAGGGCTTCATAATAGCTTTCACCTCAGAGTTAATACCGCAATGGGTTTATCGTCACTTTTCACCAAATGGTTCCTTAGAAGGTTACTTAGACTTTACACTATCACAATTTAATACCAGTGAATATAATCAGACACGAAGTTTGTCGGCAAAATATGATAATTTAACTACATGCCTGTAAGTGTGAATAAATGACATATGTTTTGAAGATATTGGAAGACAAATACGCCAAGCGTTGTTGTAGCAGCCCTACGGCTTTTAAACAATGTTGGCCGAGTAAGACTCGGGTCGTTTCGGATCGTACACCCCTCTGTCGTGGAAACGACGCCAAGATATTGTTGTGGTTTGGCATATTTGTCCTCTTCTATTCCCTATTTTTTATAAGATAATATAATATTTTTATTAATTTATTTTTCAAATTTTCTTTTTTTGTTTTATTTTGAAATACAGATATGCAGATTTTCGTGAACCACCTACCTCAGAGAAAAGATATCAATTAAATAATACATTCTATATTATATTAGCCTGTCGTTTGTGTTTTGTTGTTATTTTTGAGGTAAGTGGCCGATGTGAATTTTTTATATATGAAAATAAAAATAGTGATAGAATACTTAAATTATTTAAAAACTCAATTCTTTATCAATTTTCATAGAATTACAATTATTTTTTGAAAATCATATAATATTATTATTAGTATTAAAATTTAAACTTTAACATGTTGAAACATTCCAGTGGCATCCACAATACTTTCTTGCAAAACTTGATTCTCTTGTTGTTGTATCTTTAAGAATTTACACAGCCAATAAATGGCAAATGTAAACAGGACATTGAACACTGCAATAGAAGGGAGTTTAGAGTTTTAGAATTCTTTTGATTTTTGTTGTTTTTGTACTTACTTATAAATATACCAAATATTATGCTACGAACAATACGTTTATCTGTGGCCGCATCAACTTCATTGAATTTAATTTCCATTAATATGTAAGTGGTTATTTCAACCACTATCGATATAACGGTATTTATTAGCCAAGGGGCAATGCAAATGGTACGCTTCTGTAAAGATAATGAAAAGTAGAAAACAATTAATTAATTAAAAATCTTTATAAATAAAGTTATATATACTTTTCATAAGAAAAAAGGTTTAATTTAAAAAATATATATTTAAATGGACCTTTACAAGGCATGGATTAAAAAAAATACTTTCATTACAATCCGTATTTTTAAAAGGCCTATTACAGGGCGTGGGTTTTGAAAAACTGTTAAGTGTTTTCAGGGTTTATTACTGGGCGTGGGTTATTAAAAAAAAATATTTTTAAAAGGTATATTTACGAGAGTGGATAAAAAATATTTTTAAAAGTTACACGACGTTGATAATAAAACAAATATTTTTCGTGTGTATATTAAAGCGCGTGGATTTTTTAAAAATAATTTTAAAAGGTGTATTACAGGGCGTGGACTTTTAAATACATATTTTAAAAATGATATTTCCGGGAGTAGATTTTTGAAAGTTCTAAATCTCATATAAATCGAATGAAGTGTTTGATTTAATACAATATTTTTACTTCGTAATATTTTAAAAAATCTTGGTCGAGAACGAATATGTAGTCTGTTGGCATAATATATTTTAAAAATGTCCATTAACATTACCTGGTGTGGATTTTTAAAAATAAATATTTTTAAAAGAGGTATAGTACAGGACGTGGATATTTTAAAATTACAAGAATGATGATTACAAATAATAAACGTGCATTTTTCTATAGAAATCGGGTCTTTAGTATAATAAGATACATCTTTATAGGATAACATTCTTCTTTGAGGATCGAGTTTTATAAAAAAAATGTATAAAGTTGTAAAAAATCCAAAAAAAGGTTGGTAATTCAGATCATACAATGTGTTATTGGAGTCGGTTTAAAGGTCAATCCTGAAGATAGAACCTATTGGTTCTTCTGTTACCTAAATGGTAATAATTTTGAACATTTTTAATCTCATATAAATCGAATGAAGTGTTTGATTTAATACAATATTTTTACTTTGTAATATTTTAAAAAATCTTGGTCGAAAACGAATATGTAGTCTGTTGGCATAATACATAAGTCAAGTCCAATTATGGATCTTATATGCCTTTTCCCCCTGGCACTTTTCTAAATAAATTCTGAGAATAATTTTATTCTCCAAGGCATAGATATAGCCTGAATTAAATAAAATAGCATGCGTCATGCTCAGTTTTTTTTTTCAATGTTTTATAATCGTTGTCATTTGGAAACATCATGCTTCAAATGTCCATCTGGTTGATTTTTCCAACCTATTTTTATAGTCTTTGCATGAACTTCTTCTGTCGCTTGAATGTAGGCGCCTTATCAAAGCTTGTTGGTCAGGTTGTCGTTTAGACAATTTAGACACGTCCCATTCACGCCTGTTGTTTAAGTCAATGACTTGGTCGGTTAAATTGGTGGTCTATATTGCAGAAGTAATTGATTTAATTTACCCAGCTCTAATAGGTACTAGACCTTTTTATACCCTCCACCATAGTATGGAGGGTATATTAATTTTGTTTTTCCGTTTGTAACTCATCGAAATAATCATTTCCGACCCTATAAAGTATATATATATATATTCTTGACCAGCGTAAAATTCTATGTCCGTCTGTCTGTTGTAATCACTCTAGCGTCTAAGCGAATTGAAATAGATCGCCAAATCGGTCCACGTTTAGGCATAGCTCCCATATAAGGGTTTTCGGTATTTTGAGGTTCTTGAGCGCGTTTTTCATCTGAATTCGCTGAAATTTGGTATATTGAGTTCTTATTGGGTAGCAAATCTCTCCACTGAACATTATAAATATGGGTCCATATTTTCGAATAGCCCCCATATAAGGGTACACCCAATTTTGCGGTATTATGGGGGTTTGATCGCATTTTTCGACCTAATTCGCTGAAATTTTGTACTTTAAGTTCTTATTGGGTAGCAAATCTCTATACTAAAAATTATAAATATAGGTCAATTTTTTCGGGTAACCCCCATATAAGGGTAACCCCCATATAAGGGTACCCCCCAATTTCCGGTATTTTAGGGTTCTTGAGCGCGGTTTTCAACCGAATTCGCTGAAATTTGGTACATTGGGTTCTTATTGGGTACCAAATTTCCCCACTAAAAATTATAAATATAGGTCCACAATTTCTGGTAGCCCCCATATAAGGGTACCTCCCAATTTCTAGTTTTTGGGGGGGGTTTTGGTGTACATAATGGTTTACATAAAACGGTTTGTAGAATTATCGGTATTTTTGGTATGTTCCCTATATTTTCATTGCATGTATCTGTCAGTGTAACTATGGTGGAGGGTATCCAAAGTTCGGGCCGGCCAAACTTAACGATTTTTCACTTGTTTAAACCTACGACCCTTCACCACACTGTGGTACAGGGAGATAGATACATGGTTCCTTTTGAGAATATGCATAGAATCACTTTCTGAATCTATTTATGCATGTCCCTGCGTCCGCCTGTCCGTCTGTTGATGTTAAATTGTAAACAAAGTACAGGTCGCATTTATCATTCGATTTGGATGAAAATTTTGCACAGATCATTTATTTGGTCCAAGGACGAACGCTGTTGAAATTGGGAAAAATCGGTCCAGATTTAGATATATCTCCCATATATATTTTCGTCCGATTTAATGTAAATGGTGCACCAAAGACCCTATATATCTTTCGATTTGCACGAAATTTCGCACAGCGTATTGAATTAAGTCTAGAATGGAGTGTGTCAAGTTTTGTGAAAATCGGTTCAGATTCAGATATAGTTCCCATATATATTTTCGTCCGATTTAAGGTAAAGTATCTATATATCTTCCGATTTGCACGAAATTTGGCATAGCGTACTGTGTTAAGTTTCGTGAAAATCGGTTCAGATTTAGATATAGCTCCCATATATATTTTCGTCCGATTTTAAGTAAATGGTGCACTAAAGACCCACAACTAGGCCGATTGATACAACGTACTGAAATAAATATAAATTAATCCCGGGCAGGTATCCTTGAAATCGGTTCAGATTTAGATATAGCATAGCTTCCATATATAATTTCGACCCATTCATGTTAAAAAAAGTTAGCATAGGTTGCAGAATGTCATGTGTAGGGATTGATGTTAGTCTGTTTACATATAATTAAAGATCACATTTTTATAGCCTTCACCACACTGTGGTACAGGGTATTATGTCTTTGTGCATATGTTTGTAACAGGCAAAAGGAAACGAGATAGACACATGGTTCCTTTTGAGAATATGCATAGAATCACTTTCTAAGTCGATTTATGCATGTCCGTCCGTCTGTCTGTCTGTGCATGTTAAATTGTAAACAAAGTACAGGTCGCATTTATGATCCGAATTGGATGAAATTTGGCATAGGTCACTTATTCGGCCCAAGGACGAACCCTATTGAAATTGGGAAAAATCGGTTCAGATTTAGATATAGCTCCCATATATATATTTAACCGATTTAATGTAAACAGTCCCTATATATCTTTCGATTTGCACGAAATTTAGTACAGCCTAATCATTTAGGTCTAGAATTATGTCTGCCAAGTTTCGTGAAAATCGGTCCAGATTTAGATATAGCTTCCATATATAGCTTCGTCCGATTTCATGTAAATGGTGCACCAAAGTCCCTATATATCTTTCGATTTGCACGAAATTTGGCATAACGTACTGAATTAAGCCTAGAGAGATGTCTGCCAAGTTTCGAGAAAATCGGTCCAGATTTCTATATAGCTCCCATATATAGTTTCGTCCGATTTCATGTAAATGGTGCCCCAAAGTCCCAATATATCTTTCGATTTGCACGAAATTTGGCATAACGTACTGAATTAAGCCTAGAGTGATGTCTGCCAAGTTTCGAGAAAATCGGTCCAGATTTAGATATAGTTCCCATATATAGTTTCGTCCAATTTCATGTAAATGGTGCACCAAAGTCGCTATATATCTTTCGATTTGCACGAAATTTGGCATAACGTACTGAATTAGGTCCAGAATGATGTGTGTTAAATTTCCTGAAAATCGGTTCAGGTTTAGATATAGCTCCCATACATATTTTCGTCCGATTTTAGGTAAATATTGCACCAAAGTCCCTATATATCGTTAGATTTGCACGAAATTTGGCATAGCGTACGGAATTAAGTCTAGAACGATGTGTGTTAAATTTCGTGAAAATCGGTTCAGATTTAGATATAGCTCCCATATATATTTTCGTCCGATTTTGGATTTATAAGTAAATTTGGATTTATAAGTAAATAAAGAACTCAAAATGTGGCCGAATGCAAAAACCATACTGAAATAAGTGTAACCTATATTCGCTTTAAATTTATTTACATTATTTTATCCCATCGTAAGAAGCAACTCTATACCTGACCAAAATTTAGTATAGGTTGCAGAATGACATGTTTAATTTCATGTTAATGGTTCTTCAATAATGCGACGTCTGTTAGGATTCATCTGTTTAATATACCCACAGTGGTGAAGGGTATCATATAGTCGGCCCCGTCCGACTTTACTACTTTCCTTACTGGTTTTGTTTGTTCAATGTCATGTCAATGTTCCTTCGAAAAGGCGACGTCTGTTAGGATACATATCGACGCCTCCGAAGTATAGTATGCTAAGTCTGAAAAGTAAGTTTTTCAGCAGAAGCTCTCAAAGTATGGAAGTTTCTTAAATCTTACGTGCCATGCTAAGTACATTTTTGCATTTAACTTTGGTTTGGATAGGCCGATGATTACCAAAATTTCAGTGAATTTAAATTAAGGACCGTAGTATCTAAAAACGTAAAGAACTTTAAAACATGCTAAGTCGACTTAGCATACTATGGTTCGGAGGCGTCGATATGTATTATAGAATATACTCAAAGTGGCGAAGGGTATCATATAGTCGTGTTTTATGGAATTTGAAATTTCAGGTTCTCGGATTATAAATTATGTCAACATTTTTATCAATTAAGCAGCATTTTGCCATGTCATAGCATACCCAATCGATTTTAAAATTTTTGAATGTCCATCTGATGTTGGAGGCCCCTACAGAACATCATGGAAATTTACTTATTATTAAAAAAAATAAATTATTATAAAATCTGAATTTTGATGATTTTATATGGAATATTGAATTAAAATCCCAAATAATTTTGGGGTTCATATGACGAGAAATATATAGTATATATGTCACATTAGAATATTTCACATTTCGAACTTTTAGAAGATATTAAATATCCTTTCAAAATACTTGCATACTTTCTGGACCTTATGCAACTACACCGACGAAGATTAATTTTCAGTTTCAAAACTTTGATCCGATAAAACGTAGACTGTTTTCAGTTGTCACTTATTTAGTATTGACCTCTTTATATATGTCTACTTCGAATCTGGTATCTTCTATCAAAATACTTATAGAATTCTCTAATATAATTCCAACTTACCTTTCTAATACCATCAATCAATAAAATAGCCAGTATAAAGTTTATCAATGATTTTATCCATAAAACAATGGCCATAACAACATAGAAAGCATCTGGGAAATTATGCAGCAGAACATAATTGACTAAAAAGAATATATGAAATACAAAATAAAACATAATATTTTAATACTCCGCCAAATTCCGTCCCAATTCAATTAAAATAGATTTTTAATACTCACCAACAGATGACATCAAATTACTCAATGGATCCACAATTTTGACATTATCATGCGAGGAGATACCCCAATTGGTCAAATTGAAATAGTCTGTGTACAGATAATAACTGCATAGACCCAATATGGTCAGTGAAACGAGTATATCTAAGGAGGCTATACTGAAACCGATCGTGCGAAGATTAAAACAACATGAGAAACGTTTCATTTTGTTGTAATAACTTTTTTTTTGTGTTGATATTACAAAAACAATAGAAGAATTTTTGGAATTTTTTGTAAAAGGTTTTTGTTATTTATTTATTTTTTTCTTGTTCTGGTTTTTTCCTGCCCGTCGTATTTCTATTGAGGATGTTTTTCCGATGACGTTCTTAGAGCTACTAAAATCATATTCATTGATTGGTGTTTGGGTATATTCTTGTGTGTGACGGCTGGCTGGCTGATTGGCCTAGGCTATTCTAAAACTTTGGCCAAATGACATTTTGCCTTACACTTTTTGTTTTTGTTGGGAGGGACTAATGAAGTGTGGTGCGAGTGGCGTTTAGTGCAGTGTAAATATTTAGACCTTCGTGTGGATGAATGTTGGCTGTCATACAAAACATCGGCAGTAGTAGCAGTTGCAGCATTAAATTGCAATAAGACCTTTAGGTTTTATTTTCCTATGCTACAGTCCATTGGGCCAACCGGCCGGCTGGTCATACATTCAATGTTTGGTTCATTGATCTCTGACATAAAAAATTTCACTAAAAAGGAGAGAAGAGAGAAAAAGAGAGCAAACCAAGTGTTGTCGTTTTCCTTTTTTTGCCTTCATTTGGGATTTACATTTCACATTATTTTTTTCTCGTCCACTCATATTCCCATTCTGTCCATGGACTCAGCGCTGCCCCGGCTTCGAAATTTAATTGACCGCATTTTGTTGGGCTTTCATTGTAACCTTAATCCTCCGGAGGCCATTTGGAGATTGAGGTCTCTAGAAGAGTGAACCAACAACGAATGGAAAATGTAAATCGAAAGTATGTACAAGACGAAAAGATGTTCGCAGCAGATCTTCGGGGTATAGTGCGAGAATATTAGATTAGGTTTTGCATGAGATGACATTGTGATAGGAAAATATGGCTTCTGACACGTATGGTGTTAAAAATTCCACAATATTTAAAAAATGCGTTTAAGTGTTTGGAATATTGAAAACTTTGTACAGGATCAACATGGGTCTAGGAATTGGATATATTTTTATAGTATTTTAATATCCTCCATCATAAGGTGGAGCGAATTTGCAGGTTTTTTTGGAACGTTTTTCAACCGGATTGCCAAAAATTATCATTATTCACCCACCATTTAGTGTAGGCTCCTTCTATCGGTACCTCCCAAATGTCGTCGAAATTGTCTGTAATTTTATATTTTGGATTCTCATTGAGTAGAAAATTCCAAAAATAATCAATTCTTGTTCAAGTTTTGGGGTAGCACGCATATAACGGTGCTATTTTTGGTACATTTTTCAACCGAGTTTCTAATTGCGTGGAAATCTTCCTACCAAAAACTATAAATATGGGTTCATATTTGTGTGTAGCCCCCAACCACCCCACAGTCCATTTATAAGCATTTTGATAGTCCTAGGACAATTTTCCCAACCGAAATATTTCTTCACAGAACATTTTCAATATAAGTCCATGCTTCTTGATAGCGCCCATACAAATTTTCGGTAAGTCCAAGGCCTTGAAGTGCATAAAAATGAAATGTGGAACCAATCGACAAATCTATTGATTGAATGCCAGCGAGATCTTTTCATCGAACATCTTCCTACTTCTTTCTTTTGGGGTAAGGTAATGTGTAAGGTCTACGCCACCAGCCAGAGTCGATTCGAGACCTCAATTGTGGGAATCATATCGAAGGCATAGATCAGACACTTTTCGATTTGGTTTCGATAATTTCATATGGTCCAGTGAGCTTGTTGTTGACTACCAAAATAAAATCTCTTATTTGAAACCGCTGGAAGCCCAATTTTTTCCGGTACACTGGACCTTCAATTCGTACATGTAAACCCTTGGCCCTTTAGTTCGTATATGTATCTTGAGTCTTATTCTACATATATAGTCTCATCGGTCCTGCAGCGTTATATATTCACAATATCGCTTAAGCTTGAACTCGTAGTCTCGCCAGACATTCCGCTTGTATTTTAGACTCACGTCTCTCTTTAGAATCATTGGGCTCCAGTTCATAAATATAGACTTCTCTGTAAAGACTGCCTGTAGGCCTATTCTGTAACTTTTAATAGCATTCGATATTGTTTAATTTTCTTTTGTTATTGTAAAAACAACAAAACAAACAAATGACATTGTTGCAAAATAAACAATGTCGAAACTTGTTAAATAGTTACAGAATAGGCCTACTGGTCTTCAGCTCGTTAATGACGCTTCCCTGACTTTTAAAACTCCCTCTATACAAACATTCTTACCTTTCAGATCGTCTATAAAAACTCCCTGGGCCTTCAGTTAATATGTAGAGAGTCATTGGTCTTCAGTTCGTCTCTAAAGACATCCTGGCCTTAATCTCGTCTATAAAGACTATCTGACTATTTGGTCCGTCTGTAAAGATACCGTTCGTCTATAAAGACTTCCAGATCTTTCAGTACATCCATAAATATAAAGACTCCCTGGTCTTCACCTCATCTATAAAGACTTCCCCGCGTTTCAGTTCGACTGTTCATCTATAAAGACTTCCCCGCGTTTCAGTTCGGCTGTTCGTCTATAAAGACTCCCTTCAGCTCGTCTATAAAGACACCCTTCAGGTCGTCTATAAAGACTCCCTTCAGCTCGTCTATGAAAGACTCCCTTCAGCTCGTCTATGAAAGACTCCCTTCAGCTCGTCTATAAAGACTCCCTTCAGCTCGTCTATAAAGACTCCCTTCAGCTCGTCTATAAAGACTCCCTTCAGCTCGTCTATAAAGACTCCCTTCAGCTCGTCTATAAAGACTCCCTTCAGCTCGTCTATAAAGACTCCCTTCAGCTCGTCTATAAAGACTCCCTTCAGCTCGTCTATAAAGACTCCCTTCAGCTCGTCTATAAAGACACCCTTCAGCTCGTCTATGAAGACTCCCTTCTGCTCGTCTATAAAGACTCCCTTCAGCTCGTCTATAAAAACTCCCTTCAGCACGTCTATAAAGACTCTCCTCGACTCGTCTAAAAATACTCCCTTCTGCTTTTTGTTCTCGGCATTTTATTCACTTACTTCATATCTGCCAAATTCGCATACCTTCTCCACATTGAAAACTTGTATGGTTTCAGTTCGAAAGAAAATGTAAAATGCTCTTTAGTTATGTAATGTTGTTCTACGTAAGGTGATGTAGGTTTGCTGAGCTCTTTCAAATAACTCAAAATCTGCAATAACATTGAAATTCTAACGTATTATTATACATTTTTTTAAAATGGTAAATTTAATAAAAAGTGGTTTTCTTTCTTTTCTCTCCATTACAGAATTTCGTTGCCTTAGTTATGATTATTGTACGTTGGTGTATACCCGACATGAGCGTTGGTTTGCGGGATCAAATACGACGTGAAGCTTATATAACAAATGAAATTATTATTGAACAGGAGACTCGTCGAGCCAGAACCGGTAAGTCATACAAGTGACAAGTTGTCACCTTTCAGCTGTTATATTTGTTATTGCTAAATTGTATTAATCATTTTTCATTTCCATATTTAGAACGTGCCAAAGGTAGTCAATCGTTACGCTTGCCCGATTCCGAATCGAATACTCCCGATCCAAATGATCGTTTTATACGCATTGAACAACTGCTGTGCAGTGATTTGTCTCAGTCACAAATGGATTTAATAATACATGGTAGTAGTACCGAGACCGGTATTAGGGGTAGTGAAGTTTAGTGAGATCAAGAAATAGAGTTAAGAAAAAAATGCACAAACTACAAAAAAGACTTAACTAGACCTGAAAGAAAAAAGATACAACCACTATTTATTAAACACACATACACAAACAAAGTATGTTAAGTCTGATTTGTAAGAGAGCTCTAAAATTGAAAAAAAAATGAAAAAAAACAAAATGTTCCTTCCACCATTCACCTTTGCGATGTTTTAGAGCTCTACACCAATTCTTCCATGTTATTCATGGTTTAGTCTTTAGTTAGGATTTTATTTCAATGTGCTTATGTTGTTTAATATTCGGTTTATGTGAATAGTTTTATTTTATTTTTTTTTTTTTGTTAAATAGTTAAAATTCGGACCATGTTATTGTAATAGAATAAAATCGGACCAAAAAAATATGAAAGATGTGTTCCATGGCCCCGGGATGTAAGGGAATATAAAAATTATATTAATTTCACTTAAGGCCAGAGGGTTTTTTTGTAGATGAAGAGCGAACTAGTTTTTGCAGACGAACCGAAGGGAGACTGAAGGGAGCCCTTCAAGACGATTCTATATAGATGATCAGAAGGTGGCTGGAGTGAGTATTTTTAGTCCAACTGAAGGGAGTCCTAAAACACGAGCTGAAACGAGTTTTAAATGACGAGCTGAAGGTAATCTTAATAGACGAGCTGAAGGGAGTCTTTAGAGAAGAACTGAAGGGAGTCTTTGTAGACAAACAGAAACTCAGGGAGGTTTTAAGGATGAGCTGAATTCTTTTCAGCACAAAGACTGTCTATTTTGACAAATTAAGAGGATTTTTAATATGTAGGCGTATTTAATAGACAAGACTGAGAAACTGGGATGTTTAACTTAAGGGATTCATTATAAACAAGTTGAAGTGTCTTTATAGAAGAGTCGAAGCTGGAAACGCCAAAATCTCCCAAGTCAAAATCCCAATCTTCTAATGTAGACTAGCTGAGGTAAGAAATATTGATAGATGACAAAATGTCTATGTAGACGCCATGATGACTTTATAGCCCTGATATACTTCGAAGCACACCTTCAGGTGGGATTAAAAAAAAGAGTGGTCACCTAGAACTCGCTTACGGAACACTAGCATTTTCATGTCCACGATAGACTCTATATTTCAGGTCTTGAGTCGTCGCTATTCTGTTACCGTATACTTTATCTTTCAAGGGGTGCCAACTGAGATAGTCACATGGTGTTAAATCACAGGTTCCCGGTGGCCAATGGTGTCGGCCTCTTCATGATATAATCTGGAACGGAATCTTTTCCAAAAAACCCGATGTTCAATTTTCCCTCACGCTCTCTGAGATAGGCCTCCCCCGGTGGGTCAACTGCTGCCCTTGCGACCATCCCTCCAACTCGATGTAGTGGGGTTAGGATTTTGCAGCGCCAACCTTTTCAGCAGGAGTTCCTTGTCCACTGAATGTGGACAGGCTGAGAGGGGCAGCAAGGTTGGCTCCTTTCCAGAGTGCCACCAAACCCGTCGACAGTTCACACGAGGAAATCTCTCGATTTTCTGTTCAAGCAGTTTATGAATTTGGCACCCTTCTGGTAGCTAACCGAATGGCTGTCACATCCAACCATAAGGATCAGATTTGTCAATGATTGTCACTTAAAGGTCTTCGTCAGCAGCTACCGTGGTCGGTCTTTCATGGGGCTTCCTTTGTCTTTGACCACGAACGTTGGAGTGAGCTTTTCCAGAGGAGGTTGATGCCTTCTCTGCACTAGGCTTTTTCTCTGCCGTTTGTTGCCCAGCGACAGCCGCATATGAGGTAGATGGGTCAGTCGAACGCGAAGTCATTGTTTTCTTGGGTGAAGGTTGCGGAACTTCTGATGAGTGAATGCGCTTCACAGATTTGTTCTGCGGGGCAGCACTTGCTCTCCCAAGTGACGATGGTTCCTTGCCAGACTTGCCCTATTTCTTATTCCGACCACTGGTGGATACACTCAAAGTTTTAGCACCAACCACTTCACCTTTGTCGCTTGTCGTAGAATCAGGCTTTGAGATAGAGCCCTCCACACTTTGATCACACTTATGGATGACAGTTTGTGTCGGGATGGGCACAGTAGCCTTTTCCTTTGCCTTTTAACTCAGGTTAGGTGTCGGGTCAGAAGTCAGCTTCGCACGCTTGTCAAAAACAGTGGACTTCCCCGATTCCACTACTTTACTCAATTTATAGGTCTCCTTGGAGATTTTTGGTCGAGCAGTTAGATTCGAGAGGGTGCGGGTAAATTCTTGCCCTTGATGATATGAACCTTCCTCTCCGAAAGCAAATTCGCGTATCGCTCCACGAATTTGCGAAGATACGATACGGTACGTTTGTAGTGCTTCGCATCGGATACTTCTCGGGCATATCCGACCTTTGAGCCGCTGTTCGTTGCTGGGTTCTCGATAGATTCCACATCGCCTCCGTCGCAGTTTGCCTTCGAAGTTTATTGTCGGCAAAAGCCGCCACCGGACTTCTCGGAGTCAGACTTGAAGTCCGTCCGTCAATAAGGTCTACGCTTCTTTTGTTTAATCTACAACAATCCCCCTGTGTAGACTTGGCCGGAATCACCGTAGTGTCCAGATCATCATCAGCCGGAAGCGTATCCCCACTTTGCTCTTCCGGTACAAGGTCGAAGATTTCCCTACTCTGCTCCTCTAGACTATCGCGGATAGCGGGAAGACGAGCCTAGTAGGAGATTGGCAACTTGGCTATAGATTGATATTTTTTTCCAAAAACGACTACTGATTCTGACAGTAAATTAGTTAAAAAATTAAATCCAACATCTATTTTCCTTAATCTATAAATATGTATTTTTATAGGTCTCTCAAACTGAGAATATAGAATCTCAGAGTATTTAGTCAAACATATATAAACATACATACACATACATACCTACATTTAGTGGTAATATATTTATGACAATTGATCGTGCTCTCTCTCCTTTATATTTTAGTTAGACAAAAATATAAAAATTGAACCTTATACAAATAGTTCCACCATAATAATAATAATATTTCATAATATTTATTCATAAAGTGCTATTATTTTAAATGTGTGATATTTGTAAATATATATTTCATCTACATGGATAAATATATATATATATATATATATTTGTAAAACTATTTTCCTTTTAGAAGTGCGACAAACATACAATTAATAACAATCGAATACGTTTATTTAGGGAATCACTATTGTGACTATATTGAAATAGTCAGATCTACTATATCCAGTGCTGTTGTTCTAATGTATTTTTAAAATTTTGGCTAATGGAAAAAATCAACTACTTTCAAATCCATTAAAAAATAACTCAAAAATTTGTTCCTTGTGACCTTATGACTCCTTTAATATAAACGTATTCGATTGAATATAAATACCTATATAGATATATAAAATATTGTGGCTAGTTATAAGTAAACTTCAAATATTTATGTGAAAGTGTATACGTTTATTTTCATTTTCTTTTTCAAAATTGTTTCAAAAACTAAACAATTAAAATAATTATAATTATTTTTTATTAATTGGTAAATATTTGAAAAAAGCGTCCTTATTGTAAATCATGACCCAAGTGCTATTGAATTATTTGTCTGGAAATCTCATTTGTCTTAAAAACTGACCAATTAAAATTATTATAATAATTTTTTAATTGCTAAATATTTCCAAAAAAATATTGTGCAATATTTTTAAAGCGAACATGGTCCTTAGTTATTTTCCTTATTGTATGATCATGACCCAAGTGCTGCTCTTTAAAGAAATCTCAATGTATGAATGCTAAATTATTGTACCCTAAGTATATTCATATAGACTTATTTGTTTTTATTGTTTTTTTTTTTCGTTATACTTGGTTCCTAAGTTTTTGTTTTATTTAAAAATAAAATTGTCATGTGTCTTTTGTAATAAATGGTTTTATAACAGAAAACGTAGTTGGCTATGTCTATTCTAAATTTTACAGAATGAATGCCTGGAATCAATGTGAGACTCAGATGTGGAAATCAAGGTAATAATATATGCGGCGAAGGAAGGTGATATTAGAATGGGTGGAATGCATTATAATTTCTTGTTATATTTATTAAAGATCCATTAGACTTATTATTGAATCACTAGATAATCTAATGGCTAACTAATAAATTACCTATTGGACTTCAATAGGTATTCGTTTTTTAGTTGACCATTGGACCGATTAATCCCTCTATAAAAACTTATTGGAAGACTACGTTTGTTCTAGATTTTCTTATAGAAAAATACCATGAGGTATTTTTATAGAAGACCAAAATGTATTTTTATAGAATATGAAGCTGATTTCTTATACGACACGACATTTTGTACAACGTACTGAATTTAAGATAGTCTAACGTGTGTTAAGTTGTACTTACCGAAGTTAGGATAGACTAACGTGTACCAACTTTTATTGAAATCGTCCGAGGTTTCGCAAATGATGCACCAAAGATTTAAAGTGTGTCCAATTTGCACAACATTATGTGCAACGTATCGAAATGGGTCAGGGTTAACCGTTATATGAACAGAGATGGACCGTCAGAAATAGTGACGTAAATGACACACATTTCCGACGTATAATACATACGTCAGAAACGTCGGAAAACCACCCAAAACCATTAGGTTTTTGACAAAATAGCTGTTTCCATTAACCAATTTGGAAATTACGTATGCTTTACTCAAATCCATATCGAATTTTGAAATTTTCTTCTCCAAAAAGTTTAGAATTTTTTATCAGTTCTAGTAAAGAATAGTCAGATATATGTAAAAATAATATATATTCTTGAAAATAACAGTATATGGTAATAATATTGAAATAAATGACGTTTACTACATTTATTACATTTTATACAGGTATATGACGTTTTCGACGTTTACACCTTTTTGACAGTCGAAAACCTACAAAATCGTCACACAGACCATCCCTGTATATGACCGTTATAGTCGGCCCCGTCCGACTTTACTAGTTTCCTTACTGGTTCTGTTATTGGTTTTCTTATAGAAAAAGACCACGATGTCCTTTTATAGAAAATCTAAATGTATTTTTATAGAATATCAAGCTGACTTGTTATAGAATGCCTTCCTCATGTAGGAACTCAAAAGCCCGATAACAAATTAAGACTAAGTAGACCAAGATCTCTTCTTATAGAACACAATGAGGTCATTTGGTCATCTAAGGCGACCGGTTATTCTTTTTGAATTTCATTGAGTCTTCTATAAGAGGATTAATGGGTCTTCTCTATGAAGACCATTTAAGACTTCGATAAAAAGACCTTCTCTGCATCTATAAAAAGTCTATCTGGCCTTCAAAATAAAGACATTTAGGTCGTCTATAAGAATGCATGTAAGGGCAGATATTTTATAAAGAAATCCAATGGTCTTCGTTCTTATTGATCTTCTTTAAAAATACTCTTTTGTCTTCTAGAAGACTACCTTGAGGTCTTCCTTAAGATTATCGGTTTCTCATAAAAAGGTCGTATATTCAGCTTAAAGAAAACTTTTTTAATTTGTGTGTTTCTATTACAGGGATTGCATCGGTTACATTGAAGCATGACAGTAAATGTTGCAGTTAACCCACCTTTAAATTCAAGACTGAATAATTGAACTGGAAATTGTGGTTTTTATGAAAATGTTTTTAGTACAAAAATTGTCATTGGTTTTAAATTTAGGTTTAAACATATTTTTGTAATAAAAATAAAAAATATAATAAATTAATATAAATATAAGAATTTATAAATAATATTTTTTCGTGAGTTACGAATTTATCTTTGAAAAAAGATATACAATAAGAATGGGTAAGGTAATGCAACCATCTAAACAAAAATACCAAATTTATTGATTATATGCGAAAACCGACCCCTCTTCAGTGAACTACGGTTATGGCGGACTAGTAGGGATCAAACAAATTAGTTCGTTATAGAAGAAATTTAGGGTAAGGTATATATATATATATATATATATATATGTCCAGCAGAAAAAAATATATTCAGTTAGAAACTGGGAGGTTTTGTGACCTATTTGACATTACATACTTAAGCTGCTTCTGTTTTCCTTTGACATTTTTTTTGTGAATCGTTAAGCATTATGTATTCGTTATAAACGAATTAAAACAAATATAAACAAAAAGGTGGTATAAAATACGTAGCTCGTTACAGAAGAAGTTCTCTATATTCGGACTTTTGCTAAAAATTTCTATAAAAATATATTTCAAACTTAGAGGCCCAAAAATGTGTTCGCTTTAAAAAAGTCGTTATAACCGGTTCCCGTTATAAGTGTACTCGACTGTTTATTTATTATAGGTAAATTTTCTAATTTTTTTGTAAGTGAATCTCTTTCTAGAAACCCTATTTTTATTAATTCATATGCATACTAGAATGACATTTAAAACTTTCCTAACCAACAAATTAATGTGCAAATTTAATTTCGATTTCTTGCTAATTAAAATTAGTATTTATTTAATTAATCAGTTGTATTTGTTTCAAATTTGCCTTGTCTGGTTTATTTAATAAAATGTTTTTTTTTTTATTGAAATAAAAAAAAGAGATTTGCTGTTAATTTCGAAATGATTTTTTTTAGAAAGTAATTGAATACCAGTAAAAAAATGAATTAAAGGTGTGAATTGGAATAAATTGTGTGAGTAATAAATAAATCTTGAACATTTATAAAATATTCATATTTTTTAAAACAGAGAAAATAAACTGAGGAGAAAAGAGTCCACGAAGTTACTGAGGATTTCTTCTACAGAAAAAAGTGTCCTCAGAAATACTGAGGAATTTTTTCAATAGAAAAGAGTCCTCAGAAATTCTGAGGATTTTCCTATAGAAAAAATCGTCCAAAATACTGAGGATTTTCTAAAGAAAAAGAGTCCTACAAAGGACATTTTTCAATGGAATATCTCATATACAATCACTCACTAGAAAAAATGCGCCAAACATTCAACAATTAATATATTTGCATTTTTTGAGTAATTTCTCGTGTCAGATTGCTGTGTTGTTTATGCTGACAATGATGGCAGCCTGCGGGCCTGCACATGAGTAAAGAGAGACAGCCGCCTTTGTAATTGAACGGCATTACGTTGTCGCCATTATGTATGGACTTGGCATAAATTTATAAACAAGTCTGTTTGTATTTGGTCTTCTATCATTTTTGTATACGCAATCAAAATGAACGGATTGATGATGACGTCAGTTTTGACGAAAAAGTTTGAAATATTGCCAAATTAAAGAACACTTTTCAATAAAGAGAACATATTAGAAATATAAATAAAATAATAATAAAAGATAAATAAGAGAACGACCCTCCTTGTGCACCAATTTTTTTTAATAAATCTGAATTTAAATCTTCTTTTTCGGAAAACGATTACGTTGCCAAACACTGTGCTCTGATGTTAATGAAAATCTAAAGAGAAGTTTCCAGAGAGCACCAAATTTAGAACAGCTGATTGATAATTTTATGTTGTTATTATTTTTGGGGTTGCCATAATACTGGTATTCTTAATTAGATTTGCAATAATTTTTCTATAGAAAATAATTCCTTCACCACACTGTGGTACAGGGTATTATGTTTTTGTGCATATGTTTGTAACGGGCAAAAGTGAACGAGATAGACACATGGTACCTTTTGAGAATTTGCATAGAATCACTTTCTGAGTCGATTTATGCATGTCCTTCCCTCCGTCGGTTCGTCCGTCTGTAGATGTTAAATTGTAAACAAAGTACAGGTCGCATTTATGACCCGATTTGGATGAAATTTGGCACAAGTCACTTATTTGGCCCAAGGACGAACCCTATTGAAATTGAAGAAAATAGGGTCAGATTTAGATATAGCTCCCATATATATTTTCGTCCGATTTCAGGCAAATGGGGCACCAATGTCGCTATATATCTTTTTATTTGCACGAAATTTGGCACAGGGTACTGAATTGAGTGTAGAATGTTGTCTGCTGGGTTTCGTGAAAATCGCTTCAGATTTAGATATAGCTCCCATATGTAGTTTCGTCTGATTTAAGGTAAATTGTGTACCAAAGTCCCTATATATCTTTCGATTTGCACGAAATTTGGAACAGCGTACGGAATAAGGTCCAGATTGATGTGTATTGAGTTTCGTGAAAATCGATTCAGATTTATATATAGCTCCCATATATAGTTTCGTCCGATTTTATGTAAATAGTGCACCAATGTCCCTATATATTTCCGATTTGGACGAAATTTGGCATAGCCTACTGAATTGAGTCTAGAATGACGTGTGTTAAGTTTCGAGAAAATCGGTTCAGATTTAGATATAGCTCCCATATATTATTTCGTCCGATTTTATGTAAATGGTACACCAAAGTCCCTATATATCTTTCGATTTGCACGAAATTAGGTATAGTACACTTAATTAGGTCTAGAATGATGTATGCTAAGTTTCGTGAAAACCGGTTCAGATTTATTTATAGCTCCCATGTATAATTTCGTCCGATTTAGAGTAAATTGTGCACTATAGACCCATACCTAGGCCGATTGACACAACATACTGAAATTAATATTCCTTCGAAAAGGCGACTTCTGTTAGGATACATATATAGAATATACCCAAGGGTGAAGGGTATCATATAGTCGGCCCAGTCCGACTTTACTACTTTCCTTACTGGTTTCTATTAGAAAAATTCCTCAGTACCTCTGAGAACTCTTTTTTCTATAGAAACGAATTCCTCAGTGACTCTGAGGTGACTGATGACTCTTTTTTCTTTAGAAAAAATCCTCAGTAGCTCTGAGGATTCTTTTTTTCTATAGAAAAAATCCTCAGTACCTCGGAGGACTCTTTTTTCTATAGAAACAAATTATTCCCACCCTGAGGATTTTTTATGCCAAAAACGAGTCATCAAAATTCTCACTCTACTTGGCAACCCTGCCAAAGAGCCAACATGTTGCCTCTGGCAATAAATTTCTAGTGATTTCTCTTAATTTCCATTCACGACACATGTGGCATGCGACTACTAAGTATTGTGGTAGTCGTAAGAGTGTGTGCTTTGGCAGTGGGAAATCTATTGGATTCGGGTAAACATTAATGCAAAAAATAGTATTTGAGGAAAAATGCCGACAACGCGTGGATGCTGTTAGGATAATTAACGAAGTAAACAACAAAACAATTTATTTAAATAAAATATTTACTTTTTAATTAACGGAAAATTATAAAGAAACCGAAATTTGTTTTTCAATCGTATTAACAAGAAAATTCCATCGACTGCCAATGTTAGTGCCTGTGAGTAGAAGTCGTCTGGGTTGAAACTGGTTGAAAATCTTTTATCAGGGTCCATCGAAGCGTATGAGTGTTAATAATTAATGTTTATAAGTAATAAATAAAAAGGAAAGACAAAGGATATAATTGTTGATTCAGTGCGTGTGTCTAAAAGTGTTGTCCTTTGGTCTTCATGTAAGGAGGCTTTTGTCTACATTAGGAAGGAAGTAACTTCCTTGTATTCTTTGTTGGTAAGTAAATATTTGTGTAAAAGAGATTTATTTCAGCCTTTTCATGATGTTGTGTTAGATTTCAAAAAGAAAAAAACTTTAAATGACAAACACACACATACGTATATTCATATCATTATGAAGATAATTGAAACGGCTATGTTAACAACTTGACGACAATTTGACGCCTGAGTTATGCTTATGATGCTTATAAATTGTGTCATTGAACTGGAAATGAAGGGGGAAATGGAAAAAAGGGTATATAGATATTTGAAGAAAATTAAATAAGGCCTTGGATGAAATTATGTACTACCTTTAACAAGGATGAAGGGTTTAGATTTTTATTGACTTGGAAAAATACTAATTTGTTACGTATTTCTCCTAATGAAAAAGGAAACAATTATAGATGTTTCTATTGTGGAACTTCGGTGTGTATTGCTGTTGTCATTAATCATACGTCACAGTTGGAATATGTATTTCTATAACATCCATCATAAGTTATCACATTTGTCATTCCATTTGAAAGACCTCGAAATATTTACGAGAATAGGATGATTGGTATGGAAAATGGAAAAATGAGATATAACTGTGTGCTGTAGTCCTCAACCCTCATTCGATATTTTATATATAGTAGCTACGGTTTTTATGCTAATTGACAGCCGTTGGACATTTTATATTCCCCTTGGGTAGAAAATCCCCATACCAAAAATGATCAATATTGGCCTAAGTTTCGGGTTAGTACCCATATGTTTATATAGTTTTTATTATTCTATATTTGAAGACCGTTTTTATAGCCGAATTGGTTGTAATTACATGTTTTTAATTCTTATTTGGCGGCCAATCTGTCTTACTAAAAAATCTATCAATATCGGTTCATTATCAGGTATAGTTCACACATAATGTCGCCCAGAATTTTCGGTATTTTGAACCGAATTGGATCTGATTTGATATTTGGAATTGTCATTGGGGTGGCAAATCTTCTTACCAAAAATTTAAATATCGGTACATTTTTCGATATAGCTTCTCTTCCAAAGGTCCAACTCCTTCATCGGTATGGTGGTTGATACATTTTCCAACCGAAGTGACCATATTTTAGCATTACGAGGTGCCTGTGATTTGACATTTCGAGATCTTGGTGGGTAAATAAGATCTTCAGAGAAAAAAATAAAGGCCAATTTTCCAACCTTAGTGTCTTGTAGTTTGGTATTTATTATTCTCCGATTCTAACGATCATTTTTATTTTCTAAGTATATATATCCAATGTGTATTTCCAACTGAAGTTAACATTCTACTTTGTTGGGTTAAATACTTCTTCTCAGAAAATTTTTAATATAGTTCCCTGTTCTGACATGGTAATAAGTAGTTTCCGCCCCATTTCATGTATTTTATAAATCACCACTTGATATTCCCACCGAGCATTTTGGGGTTTTAAGCCAATTTAACATTTTGGTTCCTCAGGCGAAAAGTTAGGTCCTGCTTATTCCCGACACAAGCGTATAGTGGCCCCAAGAGCTTGTAACGCCGCAAAATATTATACGGATCATATCTCCACTAGCTGAGTCGATCTAGACATGTGTGTCCGTCCCTCTGCCCATTATAATGTGTAAACACGATACAGGCCAACAGTTATGGACCAATCCAAGAACCTGGACTGGTTCTGGCCAAAGAAGACCCCTATTGTTTTTGGTAATGATGGGTTAATATTTAGGGTATGAAATGTACCAACAACTTTTTTTATGTTTTTAGGTCTATTATAGATGCCACAATAATGACCCGAACATCACGAAATTTTACACATGAAAAAGGGGTCTGACCGTAGATTAATCATGACTATTTTGATGAAGATCATTCAATATTTAGGGGATCAAATGAAATTTCGCAGGAGGTTCCGATTATGGTCAAGGCGACTCTATAGTGTTTGGGATGGAATGAAGAGTCAAATTTATTTTTAGCTGGTTTTCTAGTCGCTCTAAATGCCACAATTAAGCCGAACATCACAATTTTTTCATGGGAAAGACGATCTGACCAAACTAATTCGAATGGGTGCCTTTATAATGAACGTCA
The DNA here is from genome assembly GCF_032173495.1 of Musca vetustissima. Taxonomy (NCBI): domain Eukaryota; kingdom Metazoa; phylum Arthropoda; class Insecta; order Diptera; family Muscidae; genus Musca; species Musca vetustissima. Next base: position 30,234 of record NW_026885293.1, on the reverse strand, counting down.
ATACTTAGCGGGCCGAATTAACCAAATTTTTTCTGTGTAAACAATTAAATTCGAATCTTATGGAGTACATTTTTTATTCGGGAAACATGATTCGGAAAAGAGGAGCTGTTGACCTCTAATCTCAAATATTGCGCAATATTACCCACATTCTGAATATAGATCCGCTGAAACTTAAAGTTCAGTGGTAATTGTGTAGGGTCGGCTCAATGGGTTTGACATAGTTCCATGTACAGGGCAAGCCACACGAAAGGTATTTTAAATGTTCAAAGCGCAATCCACAACCTAACTGACAATTTTTAGGTTCTTAGAGAAAAAATACCTTCTTGACAAAAAAATTAAAAATATAAATGTCCCGCACCATATTTGGCATTTTTTCGTTTTCTCAGAGGATAAAACACCTCCTGATCTATACACTAATATAAGAGTAAAGTGATTGACTGACTGACTTAACGATTCATCAACGCCCAGACGAATCAACTGAAGCTTGGTCCAAAGGTGTCAAATAAGGCTGGAAATTCGTAATAGAACGACACTAGAAGTACTAAATGTGGTACCCGGCAGAGCTCGAAATATTAAATTTGAAATGGGGGTCACTGATGTAGTGTAGAATATATGTATCAACGGTTTTTTGGACATTTGAACTATAAATATCCAAAAAGTACTAAAATGTACTAAATTTGGTAAAATTTCGTAGCATGGGATGAATAGAGCTAGAAGCGTGAAAATTGGAATGCAAATTAAGGTTGAGAAGTATTGTCGATATAAGGAAATGGGTTTGAAAGGTTGTACTCATGTATAGGAAAAGTACTAAACAGTACTAAATTTGGTACAATTTGAATTTTTGGTTAACCAATAGAGCTGTAATCCTGAAATTTGGTGTTAGGATCACTGTTGTGGTGTAAGATTGGGGTACGTAGGAAGTTTTGGAACTTTCTACTAATGTGTACTAAATGACACTAAATTTGGTACAATGAGGATTTAGGTGAACCGATAGAGCTGGAACACTGAAATTTGGAAATAAGATTATTGTTGGAGTGTGTGATTAGGGGTATGAATGTATTAATTAATTAATTATTTCTAAATGGTACTAAATTCGATACAATTTGGATTTAGAGCTGGAATAGTAAAAATATGAAATTAAGATTACTATTGGAGTGTGGAACTAAAGTATGTAGATAGTTTTGTGAATTCGTACTAAATGCTACTAAATTTGGTACAATTTGAATTTTGGGACATTTGTACTAATGTGTACCAAATGGTATCAAATTTGCATTTGGGTGAACCGATAGAGCTGAATCTGAAATTTGATGTTAGGATCACTGTTGGGGTGTAGGATAGTGTTTTGTAGAAATTTGGAAATTCGTACTAATGTGTACTAAATTAGGTACAATTTAGATTTTGGGTGAACCAAAGAGCTGAAATTTAGAGTTAAGGTCACTGTTGGAGTGAACGATTGGGATATTAGAGAATTCATACTAATGTGTTCTTAATGGTACAAGATTTGGTGCAATTATATTTAAGTGAAGCGATCGGGCTGGAATCCTAAAATTAGGAAATATGATTTCTATTGGATTTATGTGTACTAAATTTCGTAGAACTAAGATTTGAGTGCACCTATATAGCTTAAATCACGAAATTTGGAATTTGTTTTTGAAATAGGTATTACGAGAGTACGAAAGGTAATAAGTTGTACCCAAATTAGTATAGAGCTAAATTTGTGTTGCGTCAAAATTAATGTGTAATGTTGAGATATGGTGGTAGTTTTTGAAATACGATCTATAAGAGAACTGAGATTTAAATTATGGTTAATATTGGAGTGTATGTAGATTTGCTCTTCCAACATTTACAGTTTTCTATGAAAACAACATAATATGTTAAGACATGTCCAAATAGTTCCCACATTCAATAACGAAGTACCGGGCATATACTAGTACTAAATAAATGGATATTCTTAATCATATGAAAAAAATCAATTAATATATTCTGTAGAGAAGCGATTGATCTTCCTATTCTTATAGTGGACCCAATGTAATTTTTATAAACCAATTCATAGAGATCAGTTGATTTTTCGATTGATTTTTTCGGAACAGTAATTGCACGTCTTCGGCTAATAAACCTTAAAGACCAACACATCTTCCTCCTCTAGAAAGCTTTCTTATTTTTAAATATTTTTGGCTCTTCTTCTTATGGAAGATCCATTTCAACTCTTACACGCCTCTACAATCACAAATAAGTCCCAAAAACGCGATTAACCAAGCTAACGAAAACAAAATTCACATTAATTATGAAAACTATCGTAAAATATGGCAATAAATGACCGCAAATTCAAAATAAAATTAAAAAAAAGAAACAACACCAACAACTACAAGAATCAACAAAAATCATATAAAAAGAAATCCTATAAAAATCACATGTTATTAATAAACAAATAATATGTAATTTATTTATTGAAAAAATATAATCGAAACTTTTGTATATTTCTCAATACTTTAACTTGACAGAGTCGAACAAAATACGAACCTTGAAATGAAGTCGGGGGACAGAAAAAAGTGAATCATTATATTTTTTTTGGTTTTCATTAATTAAGAACTTCTAATTAGAGCCATTCAAATGAAACAAGTATTGATTAGAACTTTATTGAGAATAATTTGGAAATTTGAAATACCAAAAAAAAATCCATATGAAATAAAACTCCCCCTTTTACTGACGTAGATTGGAATTCCTGATTATTTTGCGCCATTATTTTATTAATTTGAGTAGATAATAGACATGTGTAGAGGTATATGAAGTACTCAGAAGAGGATGGGCATATTAAAATATGTATTTGAAATCCCGAGATTTATATTTACTTTATACTTAGCATAAAATTCGTATCGTAGTTCTCAGTCTGACAATAGTTTTGATATTTATTATCTTCACTTCTACAATATTTGAAATTGTGTCACTTCATATAGCAGCTTTATTACAACCTAGCAATTTTTTACTTTATATGCGAACATGTAACTATTTAACGATGTTTTTATACCCTTCACCACACTGTGGTACAGGGTATTATGTCTTTGTGCATATGTTTGTAGCAGGCAAAAGGAAACGAGATAGATTCGGCCCAAGGACGAACCCTATTGAAATTGGGAAAAATCGGTTCAGATTTAGATATAGCTCCCATATATATATTTAACCGATTTAATGTAAACGGTCCCTATATAACTTTCGATTTGCACGAAATTTGATATAGCCTAATCATTTAGGTCTAGAATGATGTCTGCTAAGTTTCGTGAAAATCGGTCCAGATTTAGATATAGCTCCCATATATAGTTTCGTCCGATTTCATGTAAATGGTGACCCAAAGTCCCTACATCTCTTTTGATTTGCACGAAATTTGGCATAACGTACTGAATTGAGCTTAGAATGATGTCTATCCAGTTTCGAGAAAATCGGTCTAGATTTAGATATGGCTCCCATATATAGTTTCGTCCGATTTCATGTAAATGGTGCACCAAAGTCCCTATATATCCTTCGATTTGCACGAAATTTGGCATAGCGTAATGAATTGGGTCTAGAATGATGTCTGCCAAGTTTCATGAAAATCGGTCCTGATTTAGATATAGCTCCCATATATAGTTTCCTCCGATTTCATGTAAATGGTGTCCCAAAGTCCCTATATATCTTTCGATTAGCACGAAATTTGGTACAGCCTAATCATTTAGATCTAGAATGATGCCTGCCAAGTTTCATGAAAATCGGTCCTGATTTAGATATAGTTCCCATATATAGTTTCGTCCGGTTTCATGTAAATGGTGCCCCAAGTCTCTATATATCTATCGATTTGCACGAAATTTGGCATAACGTACTGAATTGAGCCTAGAGTGATGTCTGTCTTGTTTTGTGGAAATCGGTCCTGATTTAGATATAGCTCCCTTTTATTATAGATTGATTTTAAGTAATTCACGCACCAAGGAACCAATAGGAACAAAACGTTCTGAAATTAGTATCACCTAACCTGTGACAAGTTTGTTTGAAATCGCTTAATATTTGGATAGAGCTTCCATATATATTTTCGCCCGATTTCAAGTAAATTGGGCATCATACTCCTCATGTTAGCCAGATTGACATCAAATTTTGTACAACGTAAATAATTGAGCATAGAATTACGTAGTTGCGTTTTCAAGAAGCAAAGACATAGCCCAACGGATGACCTATTTATATTTGTTTGAAGTCGATTTACATACTTTATGGATAGATCTAGGTAGATTCACATTTAGATAAATATCACATATTTTATTTCATCCAATTTCATGTTAATAGTCCTGTGTAATATAAGGGTATCACATAGTTGGCCCCGTCCGACTTTACTACTTTCCTTACTGGTATGTCTTTGTGCATATGTTTGTAACAGGCAAAATGAATCGAGATAGACCCATGGTTCCTTTTGAGAATATGCATAGAATCACTTTCTGAGTCGATTTATTTGGTAGCAAATCTTCCTACTAAAATTTATAAATATAGGTCAATTTTTCGGATAGTCCCCATATAAGGGTGCCCCCAATTTTCGGTATTTTGGGGGGTTTTGATCGCATTTTTCGACCTAATTCGCTGAAATTTGGTACTTTGAGTTCTTATTGGGTAGCAAATCTCCCTACTAAAAATTATAAATATAGGTTCATTTTTTCGGATAGTACCCATATAAGGGTACCCCAAATTTTCGGTATTTTGGGGTTCTTGAGCTCGTTTTATAACTGAATTCTCGTTTTATAACTGAAATAACTGAATTCTCTGAAACTACTCCACTAAAAATTATAAATATAGGTCCAGTTTTTCTGGTAGTCCCCATATAACGGTACCCCCAAATTGTTAGTATTTTGGGGGTTCTGATCGTATTTTTCGACCAAATTCACTATAATTTAGTACGTCGAGTTCTTATTGGGCAGCAAATCTCTCCACTATAAATTATAAATATAGGTCCATTTTTTCGGGTAGCCCCCATATAAGGGTACCCCCCAATTTTCGGTATTTTGGGGTTCTTGAGCGCGTTTTTCAACCAAATTCTTTGTAATCGAAATAGACCCATGGTTCCTTTTGAGAATATGAGAATATTCCTTTTGAGAATAGTAGAAATTATAAATATAGGTTCATTTTTTCGGATAGTACCCATATAAGGGTACCCCAAATTTTCGGTATTTTGGGGTTCTTGAGCTCCTTTTATAACTGAATTCTATTTTTATAACTGAAATAACTGAATTCTCTGAAATTACTCCACTAAAAATTATAAATATAGGTCCAGTTTTTCTGGTAGTCCCCTTATAACGGTACCCCCAAATTTCTGAGTCGATTTATGCATGTCCGTCCGTCCTTAACTTATTGATGCACCAAATTCCCAATAGTGATCCGATTGAGACAAAATTTTGCACAGAGTATTGAATTAGGCCTAGATAGTTATATGGCAAGTTTTGTTGAAATCGGTTCAGATTTAGATTTAGCTCCGATTTATAGTTTCGTCCGATTTAATGTAAATAGTGCACCAAACTCCCAATAGTGGTCCGACTAAAGACAACATTTTGCACAGAGTACTGAATTAGGTCCCGACTGGTGTATGCGAAATTACTATATCTACAGGATATTATAGATATTAACATGTCTTGCATGTACCCATAGTGGTGAAGGGTATCATATAGTCGGCCCCGTCCGACTTTTGAACTTTCCTTACTGGTTAAATACTTAAAAAATCACACCAAAATCAAACAATAATCCACACTCCCCGGAAACGAAGCGACAAAGTAAAATAACTTGTGAAATTTGAAAAACCAATTCAAACGTTTATTTCCCCCAATGACCATTAAAAATTTTATTGGCTCTATCACTCACTCACTCAGTAAATGAAATATTGTGTTTCGCATACACGTGACATACACGTTGTACTCCAAGGTCAATGGTCGCCACTGAAACATGTCCTTTTGTCACATGGTTTTTGTATTTGTTTTTTTTTTTTGCTTTTACGCTTAGTCAACACATTGCGTGTCATATCCTTTGCACGTCCTTTCGGCGAAACGGAAATTGTAAAAATTGGTCATTCAAGTTCGTTATTTTTTGTCCTATCTTTATTAATTTGTTTTTTTTTTCTCTTTTAAAAATAGAACTGCCATAAATCCTGACTGCCAGCCTGTCATCAACAAGAATTATAGCACCCAAAAGAAATGCTCCTTTTGGTGCGAGTGTTCTATTTTTCTATTTATTAGTTTTTAATTGAAATTGTGTCGATTATTTATTATCTGTTTTTGTTTCTTCTTCGTGTTTTTATTACAAAGATATTGGATAGATCAAGGTTAGATGGTATGATTTCAATACGAAACTATACTCGGTGAAAGAATGCATTAAGATAGGAATATGAAGTCCATTTATCTTCCATGGGAAGAAGAAGACTGATAGTGCTTCTATAAGTTGTGTAGTTTGATTCAGTAGGCATCGTAGATTCCGCTCAGGAATTTTTGATGTTAAAGCTGCACCTCGAACAGGTAGGGCGGTTGTAGAAAATGTCGATTGTGAAAATCGACTACTAGATTTTTTTGGTTTGCAAATTCTTTGGGACTTCTATGCCTTTAAAATGGCAACAAATACTACAACAGAACTGTGCATATTTGGCCCAAATCGAACATTCCGAAACACTAAGAGACCAATAGGATTTCAAAATAATAAAGAAGACAATGTCCTCTTTAATAGGAGGACAAATATCTCTTTTATAGAAAGAAGTCCAGAAGGAAGAAGTCCCATTGCTGATCTCTTCCATAGGGAGAAGAATTGCTCTTCTGTGGGGTTTTCAATTAGAGGTGTTATTGTGGTTTTCAAAGAAAAGTTGCATCTCAAATGTTGTCCGGCGTTTAAAGCCAAACCCCCAATATAACGGTCCACATATACATACATATTCAATTCTCGTCAGGTTCGATTTTTTTTATCTCGATAACCGCTGAACAACATTGGAATAAAATCGGGCGAAACTAAATGTATTATATACATAGATATTTGAATCAATTAAAAAACCGATACATATATGGGATATATTTTAATCTACACCGATTTTTGCAACTTTAATACACATCACTCTAAATTTCCAAATTTCGTGTAAATCGAGTAAACATAGGCTCTTCGGTGCACCATTTACATAAAATCAGACGAATATATATATATATATATATATGCGGGAGCGATTTCAAAAAAACTTCGCATATGTCTATCTAGACCTAACTACGTACATAGTGCAAGATTTGGACAAAATTTTGGGAGTTTGGTGCACCATTTAGAAAAAATCGGACAATACTATAAATGGGAGCTATATCTAAGTCTGAACCGATTAAAACACTCCACATATATTAAACTGGACTTAATGCAGTACGCTGTGCAAGATTTTGCCTCAATCGGACAATCCTTGGAACTTTGGGGTACCATTTAGATAAAATCGGACGAAACTATATATGGGAGTTATATCTAAACCTGAACCGATTTCAACAAAACTTCACAGACATCAAAGTGGACCTATTTCAGTAAGCTGTGCAAAATTGTGCCTCAATCCGAAATATATATAGGATTTGGCGCATCATACCTAAATCTGAACCGATTTCAATAGAACCTCACAGACATCGAACTGGACCTAATTCAGTACGCTGTGCAAAGTTTTGTATCGATCAGACAAATAGTGGGTGTTTGGTGCAACATTTAGATAAAATCGGGCGAAAATATATATGTGATCTATATCTAAATCTGAACAGATTTCAACAACATTTAAAGCCATTAATCTGGACCGAATTCAGTACGCTATGCAAAATTGTGTCTCAATCGGAAAAATATAAAGGATTTGGTGCAGCTTTTCCAAAAGTTTGTATCGATCGGACAAATAGTGAGTGTTTGGTGTACCATTTCCCAAAAATCGGACGAAACTATATATGGGAGCTATATCTAAATCTGAACCGATTGTCACCAATTTCAATGGGGTTCGTCCTTGAGCCAAATAAGTGCCAAATTTCATACAAATCGGATCATAAATGCGACCTGTACTTTGTTCACAAAAATACATGGTCGGACGGACAGAAGGACATGGATAAATCGACTCAGAAAGTGATTCTATGCGTATTCTCAAAAGGAACTGTCTCGATTCCTTTTACCTGTTAAATCATATGCACAAATGCATAATACCCGTTCCACAGTGTGGTTAAGGGTATAATATGAAGACCAGCTCCTTTTTTTTTAGGACAAGAAGATCAATTGGTCTTTAATAGAGAGAAGTAGACAAATGTCTCTTTCATAGGAGGACCAATAGTTTTACTATTGGAAGAAGACCAATTTGAAGCCTCATAACAATCTAGAAGAATTATTGGTCATTAGTAGATCGTAGCGATCACTAATGACCAATCTAAAATTAATGGGGGCTCCCAGGATAAAACCTATGTTTTAAGTTAGGTGTTTGGATCGATTTTGATAATTTTTTGTAGTGAGATTTGCCAGCCAATAAGAATATAAAATATCAAATTATAGGTAACGTGTAAAAAATCCCCATATGGAAAACATGTCCAAAATACCGAATATTGTAGCGTACCGTTATATGGGGGCTACCCTGAATCTTGGGCCAATATTAATCATTTTTGGTACGGTATTTTTTTGGTATTTTATAAGTGTCATTCAGAATTCCCATCCCTGTTGATGATGTATACATTAATACAATTGTATTTCTATTGATATATGTATGTGCGTGTGTGTCATAATTAGTTTGTATATTTGAATAGATTAGGAAACATTTCCCGCATGGCATTCAAACTTCAGCATAACTTATTGATCGTTCATAAATTTTAATCAATTATTTTTTGTTTTTATTTTCAATTAGTTTCTTAAATGCCAATTTAATTGCCAGAAAAGTGACAACTTAAATTTTATAAAAATAGAAAATAGTCTGCAAATAGAGAACAAAAATATTTATGCATCATTACGCAAATAAACAGTGGAGACATTAGATGGGGTCGAATAACTTAAGAGATGATCGATTTTGTTAGGAAGAGGATTTTTTATACCCTTCACCACACTGTGGTACAGGGTATTATGTCTTTGTGCATATGTTTGTAACAGGCAAAAGGAAACGAGATAGACACATGGTTCCTTTGCATAGAATCACTTACTGAGTCTTTTTATGAATGTCCGTACGTCCGTCTGTCTGTCCATGTTAAATTGTAAACAAAGTACAGGTCGCATTTATGATCCGAATTGGATGAAATTTGGCACGGCTCATTTGTTTGGCCCAAGGACGAACCCTATTGAAATTGGGAAAAATCGGTTCAGATTTAGATATAGCTCTGATATATAGTTTCGTCCGATTTAATGTAAACAGTCCCTATATATCTTTCGATTTGTACGAAATTTGGCACAGCGTAATGAATTAGGTCTAGAATGATGTGTGTAAAATTTCTTAAAAATCGGTTCAGATTTAGATATAGCTCCCATATATACAGTGGTGGTCACGCAATTAAAACATTTATTGTGGTAAACATTTTTTGATCAGCCCTCGATTCATTTGAAGTATTTTTTAAATTTTTTTAATTCAGAACACTTCGATATACTGCACTTAAGAGATTTAGTGTGATAATAGAAAATTATTGCATGCAAATTTTCCATAAATAACGGTTTTTATGAAAATACATCGACTTTGAAGTGGCCATATAATTAAAACATTGTGTAATTTTTTATTTTACTGCATTTTTTGAACATATTTTTAAAAAATCACTTAAATTTAGGTAAGTTATGCAAATAAAGCATCGATAAAATCATTTACAGAAAACAAATTATGAAAGAATTTGTAAAATTTACCAAAATTGCCAAAAATTTTGTACAGTACACCTAACATTCAGAAAATCACCTTTATTATAGAAAATAAAGTTTCGAATGCGCAAGAAATTGCTAGAGTTAGTAGAAAACAATAAATAATTCTCAAAATAAATACATATTTGAAATAATAACTCAAAAAATGGCAATTAACTTAAAGGAACGATTCAACTTCGATAGTCTTTATTGAAGAAGGCAGGAATATTTTTGCAGTATGTGAGAAAATATCGATTGATATTGGAATTTATTATACCAAATCGATTGTTCGAGTAGTACAGAATATATTTTATCAAAAAATATATAAGTCACAACGAAACGAACAGAGATCAACGCCTATGTTGGCGAGTAAAAGTTTCTGGCACACAGCAGTATTTTTGATGCTCAACACAAGACTTTAAATATTTGTCAAATTGAAAATTTTTTCTTCTTTTAGGCTAAAATAAATTAAATGGACATTATACTATTCAAAAAATATTATTATGGAAAAATATTGTCATGTTCAATAGATTTTAAGGGTCAAGAGTTAACCATCAAACATGCTGCTGTGTACCAGAAACGTTTTCTCGTCAACATAAGTGTTTGATCTCTGTTCGTTCTGTTGTGACTGATATATTTTTTGATAAAATATATTCTGTACTACTCGAACAATCGATTTGATATAATAAATGCCAATATCAATCGATATTTCCTCACATACTGCAAAAATATTCCGGCCTTCTTCAATAAAGGCTATAGAAATTGAGTCGTTCTTTTAGGTTAATTCCCATTTTTTCAGTTTTTATTTCAAATATTTATTTATTCTGAGAATTATTTATAGTTTTCTACTAATTCTAGCAATTTCTGGTGCATTCGGAACTTTATTTTCTATAATAAGGGTTATTCTCTGAATGTAAGGTGTACTGTACAATTTTTTTTTGGCGATTTTGATAGATTTTACAGATTTTTTCAAAAATTTTTATCTGTAAATGACTTTATCGATGCTTAGTTTACATAATTTAACTAAATTAAAGAGCTTTTTTAAAAATATTTTCAAAAAATACAGTAAAGTAAAAAATCACACAATGTTTTAATTATATGGCCATTTCAAAGTCGATGTATTTTCATAAAAACCGTTATTTATGGAAAAATTGCATGCAATGATTTTCCATTTTCACACTAAATCTCTTAAGTACAGTACAGTATATCGAAGTGTTCTGAATTAAAAAATTTTCAAAAATACTTCAAACGATTCGAGGGCTGATCAAAAAATGTTTACCACAGTAAATGCTTTAATTCTGTGACCACCACTGTATTTTCGTCCGATTTTTTGTAAATGGCGCACCAATGTCCCTATATATGTTTCGATTTGTACGAAATTTGGCACAGCGCAATGAATTAGAGATAGAATAATATGTGTAAAATTTCATAAAAATCGGTTCAGATTTAGATATAGCTCCCATATATATATTCGTCCGATTTTTTGTAAATGGGGCACCAAAGTCCCTATATATCATTCGATTTACACGAAATTTGGCACAGCGTAATGAATTAGGTCTAGAATAATATGTGTAAAATTTCATAAAAATCGGTACATATTTAGATATAGCTCCCGTATATATTTTCATCCGATTTAAGGTAATTGGTGCACCAAAGACCCTATATATATTTCGATTTGCACGAAATTTGGTATAGCGTACTGAATTGCGTCTATAATATTGTGTGCCAATTTTCATGAAAATCGGTTCAGATTTAGATATAGCTCCCATATATATTTTCATCTGATTTAAGGTAATTGGTGCACCAAAGTTTCTCAAAATCATTCGATTTGCACGAATTTTGGCATAGCGTACTGAATTAAGTCTAGAATTATGTGTGCAAAGTTTAGATTTAGATATAGCTCCCATATATATTTTGTCCGATTTTATGTAATTGGTGCTGCAAAGTCCCTATATATCTTTCGATTTGCACGAATTTTGATATAGGGTACTGAATTAAGTCTTGAATGATGTTGCTAAGCTTCGAGAAAAGATACATAGCTAGGGCAATTGACACAATGTACTGAAGTAATATAAATTAGTCTCTGGCAAGTTTCCCTGAAATCGGTTCAGATATAGATATACATGTAGAATATACCCAAAGTGGTGAAGGGTATCATATAGTCGGCCCAGTCCGACTTTACTTCTTTCCTTACTGGTTTATTAATGAAGATATGTGAAATTTGTTAGAGGTAATCTGTTGGGTAAGTTGATCGATGATAATGCACCCAAATGTGGATGTTTATTCAAATAAAATCTCAATTTTTCAAATAGTGATTGAAATTTGAACATTGCTACGACACCTAGGATGAAAACGGGATTTATCGGTTCACTTTTTAGAAAAGCCCCAAAATTTGTATTATGAATTCTTATTGGGTAATAAATATCCGTACTAAAATTAGTCACTAATTTTATAATATAGGTTCTTATTGGGCGCCAAATCTTCCCCTATAATCAATTTTAGGTATTTTAGGGTATAAAAAACGGCGTAGGATATAAAAACTACTGCCCGCCTAACTTATCGACGTTCTATTTGTTTAAATTTTATTTTTTATTTCAATCCACTTTACCCAAATGTAAAAAATATAAATATGTATTTCGACCCACTTCATTGTACTTTCACGCGCTCTACCCGCCATTGCCGGCATGAGTGAATGTCTGCGTTTTTTTTCGTTTGCAAGCGACCTTCACATTGATATGTTCCGGTCTTCTTCTTAAACAAAATTCTAGTATTTTTTTTATTTTTTTCTTGCGAATGATCTGCGTAGAAAATCGGATGAAAACTGAAAAGCTGATGCGAATGCAAAAAACGGTAATCAGCTGTGTGCGAAATGTGTTCATTGCTTTATTTTCGTATCGAAGAATTTGTGTCGCCGCCGATTTCGCACCTCCGTCGTTGTTGTTGTTGCTGGTGCTGTTACTCATTTGCCGGTTTGTAATTTATCGCAGATAGTATTTTGACAGTTTTCAGACGTTTCTGTTCACGTTTTTAGATATAGTATGTGTTATTTTAGAATGCGGGTGGGGTATACAATCGTATATAAATATGTGTGTATATACACACATATTTCGAAGTAAAATAAAATTATAATAAAAGTAAATTATTGTGGGGAAACTGTGAACATTTCTAATGAAAAATTAGATTTTATTGATATTTGTTGGGATAGGTTGGGGCGCCATTACTCAACACGTTCCAGTTTTCTTGAATGTGTTCTGAATTTTAACTAGTAAGGAAATGGCGAAACGGGACCGACTGTATGATAATCTACACCACTATTGGTATATACAAGAGAGGCTTCTGTGATTTCTATTTTAAACTGAAATTTGAAGTAGGATTCGACCCACAATTTTTATACCCTTCACCACTCTGTGGTACAGGGTATTATGTCTTTTTACATATGTTTGTAACAGGCAAAAGGAAACGAGATAGACACATGGTTCCTTTTGAGAATATGCATAGAATCACTTTCTGAGTCGATTTATGCATGTCCGTCCTTCCGTCCGTCTGTCTGTCAATGTTAAATTGTAAACAAAGTACAGGTCGCATTTATGATCCGAATTGGATGGAATTTGACATATGTCACTTATTTGGCCCAAGGACGAACCCTATAGAAATTGGGAAAAATCGGTTCAGGTTTAGATATAGCTCCCATATATATTTTCGCCCGATTTAATATAAACGGTCCCTATATATCTTTCGATTTGCACGAAATTTGGTACAGCGTAATGAATTAGGTCTAGAATGATGTGTGCGAAGTTTCGCTAAAATCGGTTCAGATTTGGATATAACTCCCATATATATTTTCGTCCGATTTAAGGTAAATGGTGTACCAAAGTCCCTATATATCTATCGATTTGTAGGAAATTTGGCACAGCGTAATGAATTAAGTCTAGAATGATATGGTCAAGTTTCCTGAAAATCGGTTCAGATTTGGATATATCTCTCATATATATTTTCGTCCGATTTAAGGTAAATGGTGTACCAAAGTCCCTATATATCTTTCGATTTGTACGAAATTTGGTACAGCGTAATGAATTAGGTATAGAATGATCTGTGTTAAGTTTTGTGAAAATCGGTTCAGATTTAGATATAGCTCCCACATATATTTTCGTCCTATTTTAGGTAAATAGTGCACCAAAGTCCCTTTATATGCTTCGATTTGCACAAAATTTGGCTTAGCGTACTGAATTGAGTCTAGAGAGATGTGTGTTAGTTTTCGTGAAAATCGGTTCAGATTTATATATATATATATATTTTCGTCCGATTTTCGGCAAATAGCGCACCAAAGTCCCTTTGCATCCTTCGATTTGCACGAAATTTCGCATAGCGTGCTGAATTAAGTCTAGAACGATGTGTGTTAAATTTCGGGAAAATTGGTTTAGATTTCGACATATCTCCTATATATATATTTTCGTCCGATTTTATGTAAATAGTGCACCAAGGTCCCTATATATATCCTTCGATTTGCACAATATTTGGCATAGCGTACTGAATTAAGTCTAGAGAGATGTGTGTTAATTTTCGTGAAAATCGGTTCAGATTCAATATATATCTAAATCGTTTTCAATAAATTTTTCCGAATGAAATTAAAGTTAGGATCGGTTGGAGAAAGAGGGAACATAGACATGCAGTTGTTAGGATACATATGTACAATATACCCAAAGTGGTGAAGGGTATCATATAGTCGGCCCAGCCCGACTTTACTACTTTCCTTACTGGTTTACAATGGAACAATTAGAAATGTGCGATTTCATTGTAAAAAATGTGGATGTTTTTTTTTTTTTTTGAAAACCTGTTTCTATATGAAGGAGTTGCCAGATCGAAACAAAATTTAACATGTGTACATAACAGAGATGGAAGTTTCCAAAACACTTAACTTTTTCTGTTTATACTGCGCTTTTTGTATTAGCTTCTTGTTTCGATAGATCACCACTCATTGTTGCTGCCTCCTTTCTACGCTGATAGAAAATAGAAGATCTGAGTTCGGACTTGTGTTTGTGGGGAAGCTAATACTAAATCCTTATGTGGTATATTTCCAATGATAACTGATCATGAATTTAACGATTTAAAAATGTCTAATAAAAACATATAAAATCTCCACTTTAAGATAAATATTTATCTGAGTCTAATTGGAAGAAAATAATTTTTAAACAATGAAGATTTTTAGGGGTAGTTTTGCTACAAAATAAGGATTTAATTGCCACGTTTGTCTAAGACGTAGTTTTGTTGCATATTTGTAACCATTTTATACGAATTCGTAAAGAAAAGGTTTAGTGGTGAACAATAATCCCTTACGGGAGGAGGGGATTAAAAAAAACGATGTGTCTTCGTGACAGGTGAGATTTATGACCTTCCATGCATTGTTGCATTGATTTAATGGGAAAGTGCAGGATAATGCGTTTTAGGATAATAACAAGTTTCATAACTTCGCAATTAAAAATAGATTATAGAAGTAACGAGAGAGGGACATTTTATGGCTGACTGTCAGATACCCTACCACACTAAAAAAATGAAAAATGTAATAAAAAAAAAAATAAAATTTATAAGGACTTCAATGAGAGAATGAAATATCAACCAGCACTAAGGTTGGGCTATGACCTTGAATATCGAATAGAGGGGTTATCCTTATATGAGGCTTTAACAAAACGTGGACCAATATTGCTAATTTTTGCTGGGGATATTTGGCACCACAAGATAACCCAAACAAGTTTAGCCATGTCGAACTCTCTACCATCAGTTGGACAAGTATCGAATATTCAGTGTACCATTATATGGGGTGCTATACCAAAATGTGGACCGATACCAAACATCGTTGGAGTACTAGCAAACTCAATCTATGCTCGTGGTTAAATCGGAATATAATTTTATTCTGATAAATAATATGTGTACTTTAGGGGTCTACGATGAATACATCGTCTTAATTAGTTTTGTACCATTACTTTCTATCTTATATAGAAGATTTTCAGCGTGGATTTATTTCATCTCTAATAAGCCGATGTGCCAAATTACATACAATTCAATTACAAAATTTGGCTTGCATTTTCAATATGCGTAAATATGATAGGATTTTTGTATAATATTTTACACATATAAGGGTATAAATAAACATTGATACGACAGAAATTACCTCCATCGAAATATCGTTTTTAGATCCCTAGCATATTTGTACGAAAACTTATTTCTTCAAGTTTGACGGTAGATAATATTGATCCATATTTATACCATCATCACAAATTTGATAAAATATTTACTAACTTAAGATTAGGTCTGAAAATGTAACCCCAACGATACGAAATTTTTATATTAGGTATATTGTAATATTTTTAACCAAGCCCAAACGTTAAATCTGAAGAGGGGTTTTATAGTTTCACACCTTCTACGTTCCACAAAAACATTTACATTTTATACAGGGTGGCCCAAAAAGGACTGAAGGATTAAAAATAACTGTAATTTTTTATGTTTTTATTTTTTTATGTTTTAAATATGTAATTCATGGATTTTTTATACATTTAAGTGTGAAATATAACATCTCTCAAATGGTGTCCATTTTTTTGCAAACAAAAATTGGCTCTTTTAACCGCATTTTCCATTACTGCCCGTAGAGTTTCTGGTTCCAAGTTGCTTATTTCTGCTTGAATGTTGTGCTTAAGCTATTGAATTGTTTGGAGTTTATTGATATACACAACTTCCTTCAAATAGCCCCACAAAAAAGTCCGGAGGGGTCAAATCTGGTGAACGAGGAGGCCAAGCAAAATCACAATTTCTGGAAATAGCTTATTGCAGACGTGTCTGATGGTCTTGGGGGAGCAGTTGCTGTGCCATTTGAATCCCTTCTTTGCAGGGATGTTCTGGAGATTCCCAACTGAGTACAACGACGACGAGTAGAGACAGAGGCATCTTAGTTTACACTATGTCGTACAGCCTCCACAACTGCTTCATTGCGCACAGATCGGCCTCATCCTCCTCCTGGAAGATCTAACACTCTTCCATGTTCCTCAAAACGGGAGACTAAGTTTCTAATCATGCTGTGACTGGGTGCTGTTCGGACATTAAAATGACGACGATATTTTAGTTGAGTTGTAATAACTGACCTTCCAGAAGAATAAAAAAATCAGTGATTTATTAAAAACAAAAAATATATAACCATTTTTAATCCTTCAGTTTTTTTTGGGCCACCTTGTATAAACAGTTATACCAGCCTAGATCAAGTCAAATATTGGAATTCATCCTTCTGATACCTCTCGCACAAATAGTAAAATGTTTATAAATTCACAGACCTATGAACAAACCAGTGAGCGGAGCAGTATAGTCGGACAGGGCCGACCATACGATACCCTACACAACTACCACGCAACTAAAATTTTCTGCGGATGTTTATTCCGAGCCTGGGCAATATTTCGTGATATTTGCACCCTCTAAATAATATACGAATATTTAGGTGTAACTGTAAATATTTAGGTGTAACTCCCACATCCGAGCACATACAACAATATAATTGGTATTAATTTAAAGGTCAACCAATCCTCTTGGATATAATATAAACTTCTCTGGTCTAGGTCCTTCAGGGGTAAATATATACGCTATAGAATACAAATTTTGTCATTTTTCACACAAAAGTCAGGGTCCATTTGACCCGCTAAATATTGACCGATCTTTATGAAAACAGACATGCTTATTCTTTGGCCGATCCCCTTCTCCATGTAAAATTTCACGATGATCGGGCCATTATTGCGGCCTCTGGAGCGACCAGAAAAATCGATAAAAATTTAGTATTTGGTCCATTTCATCCCCTAAATATTAACCGATCCTTCCCAAAAACAATAGGGGTCTTCATTGGCCAGAACTCATCCTATATGCAAAATTTCGTGAAGATTGGTCTATAACTGTGGCCTGTATCGTGTTTACAAATTATAATGGACAGACGGACGGACACACATGTCTAGATCGACTCAGCTAGTCGAGATATGACGATCGGTATATGACCAATATTTCGCGGCGTTACAAACTTTTTGGGCTGCACAAAGCTATAATACCCTGACAACATAGTTGTGTAGGGTATAAAAATACCTAGAAGTCTCGAAAATCGCATATAGCGATCAATACCACCGGTTCTTCGACCGTCGTTATAAACGATATCGACTGTATATCATAGGCTGAAGGTATATATCCGCAACGCCAAGCAATATTTCTTTCGAGTTATGCAAGTTCGACTTTAGTTTTTTTCTTTTGAAACCTGATGTGTCCGAATTTCAATACCATATATCCTGAGAGAAATACCAATGTCTTTGTCAGGAGAGTAGGTGTCATATGATATGTAAACAAAAACTTTTTTATTACCTAGTCCAATATTTAATTTTGAAGTTTCATGCAAAAATACATTTTTTTATCAATGCTATGCTATATTTTGACGATTTTCAATCGGCAAATGGATGCGCATTACCTTGAAGGCTTGTAACTTTGTCTATAAGTACTTAAAGACTTTAAGAACACAAATAATTCAATTGATATAATAGTGTTGTTGTTTTGTATTTTTTTGTAATTAAAGAAAATACCTTCTTTTCGATGTCGGGTATGATTTCCGATCACTAGAACATCCGAATCCAAAATTTCCAACAGCATTCGAAAGAGTACTTGTATGGCTCTGGTATGAACTAGGATTATTAATATCGCCCAAAAAGTAACAAAATGGGGGACATATTACTTTTTTTTGTATAAAATCCTTAATTTTCGTCCACCAACCATGTTACAAAATATGGCAGATCTTGACCGATTATATTAATGCAGAACCCAATTATGATATGTAAATAACAAATAAATATCAATAATAATATAACCAGTATTCAGTATTTTGAGGAATTGGCAATCTGATATTTTGAGACCTAGGTGCCATTTGTAGGTATTTTGGTGGTCCCATTTGCATGTTCTAAACGATGTGACTGTATTTTCATATTACGAAGTAGCTGTAATTTGACATTCCCGAACCATGGTTGATTAAAATCTCCTTCACAGAAAAAAATCTATTTTCTTGCTGCATTCCTAATACCCTTGGATTAAGATTTGAAAAACAAAACAACTAATAAATAAAATAATTATGCATTTTTCTAATGAATTTCCTAAACCTGATTTGCTTTAATTTTAGGGATAATGAAAAATTTTGATACATTTCGAAAAAGAGTACTTTTTTTGTTGCCAACAAACAACCCCTCTTTAAGACAAAGGAAACATAATTCTCTGTCATTAAACTAAAACACGACAGCAACAACAAGAAAATGTATGAAAGAAATTCTTTTGGATTGTGAACAAAAGAATGGCAAAGAAATGCATTTTAAATGCAACACTAACAACTACAACAACAACAGCAAATGAATGCAACTTCAACGAGAGAAAGAAAGGGAGAATTAAATGCACCACTAGACAATGTGGACTATTCGAAAGAGATATATAGAGTACAAGAGAGAATAGTTAAAAATGTTTATGTTAATATTGCAATGAACGAATAAAAGCAACATTTTGTTTTAATGCGAACGCTATGTTAAAGAGTATGGAAAAAAATAACTACAGGTTACCATCGACTGTCACGTATTTTTCTTCATTATAAGTCGTGTAGGCCCATGAGTTTGTACTAACGCGAAATATAGGCTCCAAACCTACCTATAAGTTTAGGTAAATTATTGACAAATCGTCACATTTCTGATCACGATACGATACCTATAGTAATGTTCGGCTAATGTTTTCAGGAAATAAAACGTCTGTTGTTATACCCTTCACCACACTGTGGTACAGGGTATTATGTCTTTGTGCATATGTTTGTAACAGGCAAAAATAATCGAGATAGACCCATGTTTCCTTTTGAGAATATGCATAGAATCACTTTCTGAGTCGAATTATGCATGTCCGTCTGTCCGTCCGTCTGTCCGCCCGTCAGACTGACAGACGTCAGTCCATCTATTTTTGTGAACAAAATACAGGTAGTATTTATGATCCGATTTGGAAGAAATTTGGCACATGTCACTTATTTATTTGGCCCAAGGACGAACCCTATTGAAATTGGAGAAAATCGGTTCAGGTAATTAGTGCACCAAAGTCCCTGAAAATCATTGGATTTGCACGAATTTTGCAAAGCGTATTGTATTTAGTCTAGAATGACGTGTGCTAAGTTTCGTGAAAATCTGTTCAGATTTAGATATAGCTCCCATATATAGTTTCGCCCGATTTAAGGTAAATGGTGCACCAAAGTCCCTGCTAATCTTTTGATTGGCACGAATTTTGGTATAGCGTACTAAATTAAGTAAAGAATGAAGTGTGCTAAGTTTCGTGAAAATCGGTTCAGATTTAGATATAGCTTCCATGCATAGTTTCGTCCGATTTTAAGTAAGTGGTGCACCAAATCTCTGAAAATCATTCGATTTGCACGAATTTTGGCATAGCGCATTGAATTAATTCTAGAATGATGTGTGCACCTCCTATATATATTTTCGTCCGATTTTAAGTAAATTGTGCACTAAAGATCCACAGCTAGGCCGAATGACACACCGTACTGAAATTGTAGAATATATCCAAAGTGGTGAAGGGCATCATATAGTCGGCCCAGTCCGACTTTACTACTTTCCTTACTGGTTCTTGTTGTTCTATAGCGAGCTTGAGGAAATCTTACACTGGGAAGAGATGGGTCGATCATTCTTCAGATGCTCTAGAACAATCCTCTGAACTTCGGCTAGTCCATGAAGACTCCTTACCATGCCTGTTTATAGAAAACGCCTCCCTGGTTTTCAGCTTGCACATCAGTACTCTTTGTCAGGTCCTCTATAAAAATTCTCTGCTCGTCTTAAGTTATAAAACCACACTGGACTTCAGTTCAGCTATAAAGCTTCAATGCCATGACTCATTGTCATGTCAGCTCGTCTTTAAATACTCCTCGAGGTCAGATCGACTTCAAAATCACACTTCAGCTCGTCAGTCTAGACTTCAGCTCGTCAGTCTAGACTTCAGCTGGTCAGTCTAGACTTCAGCTCGTCAGTCTAGATGAGCTGAAGTGTGATTTTAGTTCGTCTATACTCCTTTCAGCTCATCTATAAAGACTCCATCAGCTCGTCTATAAAGACTCCTTTAGCTCGTCTAAAAATACTCTCTCCAGCTTTTCCAAAAAAACTCTCTTCAGTGTGTCTATAAATACTGCCTTCTGCTCGTATAAAAAGACTCATTCCAGGTAGTCTTAGAGACTCCCTTTATATCATTTATAAAGACTCCCTTCAGCTCGTCTATAAAGACTCCCTTCATCTCGTCTATAAAGACTCCCTTCAGCTCGTCGCCGAACTAAATCGCCAGGTTCTTTATAGACACTTGCTGAGCTCCACCTCGTCTATAAAGATTCCCTGAGCACAAGGTTTTCTATAAAGATTTAATGATGTCCAGCTTGTTTATAAAGACTCCCGGATCTCCAACTCGTCTATGAAGCGTCCGTGACCATTAAGTCGTTTATAAAGACTCCCTGAACTCCAGCTTATGTGCGAGCTCCAGCTTATGTGTGATATTTATGTATAAAAACGTAAACATTCCAGCTCATCTATAAGACCCTCGGAGCTCCAACTTGTCTAGAAAGAGACTCATGGAGCTTCAGTTTACGTATAAAGACATTGTGAGCTCCAACTGGTCTATAAACATTCCAGCTCATCTAGTAAGACCTCCGGAGGTACATCTTGTCTATAGACTCATGGGACTTTAGCTCATCTATAGAGACTCCTTGACTCCATCTCATCTATAAGGACTCTCAGAGCTGAAGTTCATGTAAAGGGACTCCCTATTTTCAGCTCCTATTAAGTCTATTAGTTCTTCAGGTCTTCAGTTCTATAAAAAAAATTCTGGTCTTTATCTCGTCTTTTTAGACTGTCTCCAGATACATCTAAAATACTCACAGAGCTATAAAATCTATAAAATGCACTGAGCTTCCATCTCGTCTAAAAATATTTTCTTCAAGCTTATAAGGTGGGACCCCTGCTTTATGGGATCTACACATTTCATGAGGCCTACCTGTAGTTGTTGTTAACATAGTGGGCCACGTTGTTGGTGTCTTATCCTCATATGCTTTGCATGAGCAATGTGCATTATGCACTTTTTGATTTTCAATAGAGAGGGAGAGCCAGCAATTAGAAGAGAGCCACTGAGAAACAAATTGGTTGTTTATTGCCTTCATCACAGGCTCTCTTCCTCGTCGCAGTCATCATCGTCATCACCACCATGGGCTACATGTTTGGTTGGCCGGTTCATGTTGATGTTGTTTAATGGCTGTGCGCTGCACATTGTTTTCTTCAACGCCTTCTGCTTCTTCTTGTGCTTCTTTGTTGATGAAAAAATAAAAAGAGAATTAATTTTCCACTTTTCTTCTTTTGGTGAATTTTCAAAGCAAATATTCTTCAGTCGTTCGTTAACTGTCGTTGCATTGAAACGGGCGAATCTCAGCATTGGCGGAAGCTGTAACCAAAAGAAAAAAATACTCAACATAAAAATTGAAAATCGTTTGCGAAATAAATAACAAAATTTTTTTTGTTTGTGGAATTGTGGGCGAACGGCAGACGCAAAACAAAGAAAGAAATAAACAAAACAGCAATAATATTCCGAAGTTCATTCAGACAAAGAAACAGCATTTTGCATCTTGGCAAAAGCATTGGCCAATGCGTGAAGAAGGATCCAAATCCCTTGGGGGTAAATTTGTTGGTACTGCTATTTTTTTCTATTAAAAATAAATAAATAAATAAATAAATAAGAAAAAAGAAAACAACAAAGAAATGAGATAAGAAAGAAAAGGTGATTGCCTTCTAATTCTAAAATAATCCAATGAATGATGAAATGGATGCTGCTGCTGATGTTGTGATACAATTTGGCCTTTTAAACTTGTCATAATTTTACTCCCATTTCTCTGCTCTTCATTCACTCTTCATCGTTTTGTAAAATTTATATAATTTTCGAAAACAAAAAAAAAAAATAATTACAAATATTGCACGTGTATTTGTGTTGTTGCTGTCGCTCTTAATGCATTACAAAGAATTAAAATTAATTTGTTGAAACATCATTGGGCCATTTGCCAAAGAGGAAGGAATCGACGAGCCACCAACCAACCGGACCCAGCCGATTGCATCGAAATGTAAGTACGATACCTTGAATTTCGGCATTATTATTTTTTTTTGGTCGCCAACATTATTTATGACGTCGTTTTGTTTGTTTTTTTTTTGGGAGAGGGGCGTCACATATATGTATTTTATTGCTAATTATTTTATTTTTATTTTGTCAACGTAATTAATTGTTAGTGACAATAGGATTTTTTTGTTTTATATTTTGGGTGTCTTACAATGTTGTTGTTTGTTGTGGTTTATTGTCAACATTTGGGATATTCCACTAGCTGCTGCCGCTGCTGGCTGAGTTTACATTAATCGCCAATATTTTGTTTTTTGACAATAGCAACAAATAATTGGTTCAAGGAATGGAAATAATAACAGCGATTTTTTTATTCTCCATAGCAACAGTTTCTAGGTTTATTAAAAATAATATACACAAACAAATTAAAGTATTGAGGGTCAAAAACATGGGGGTTATGTGATAGGTTATGTTGATATTGTATTGGAAAAAAATCCTTTCACGGGGCTAATGATTTGTATTTCAATATGAAATCAATTCATTCAACCTGTTAGTTGGGCGCCACACAAATGATTATTTAGAATTCTAGTGCAACTGGGAATAGTAGTTTTGTCATTAGGTTTATAACCCCAACTGCACATTTTAAATTTGTCATATATTTTGATACACTCAAATATATTCTTGCTTTCATCGGTCAACGTTTTGGTATAGTACCGCTCAACTTTCGGTATTTCTATGGCCTTAGTCGTATTTTTCAAATAAGGGGATGGTAATTTGACATCACGGAAAAACATGTTTAAGATAGGTCCTGGTCATTTTCGCTTCTTTGATGGTCCGATATGGCTACATATAAACATTTTAAAGTTTCAGAAGATAAACTCCTCTTGGCTATGTAATGACATATTCTCCAAATATATACGAAGGGGTAAGGTGTCGGGTTTCGTAAGGAATTTACTGATAGAAAAATGTCATTGTCGTTCCATGTTTTGCCGTAGCGTTTTAAGACCCATTTCATTGCGAAACTTAACGACTTTTTTATTTGCATTTCATTTTTTTTGAATCGGAATGTATGTGATCATTGTTAGAGGGAGGAAACAAATCCACCGAACTTTGGGTAACCTCCACCATAGAAATACTGACAGTTACTTGAATTAAAAATATAGGGAAAATTCTTAAAAGTGGATCTATACCGACAATTCTATCAAACGATTTTTGTAAAATCTCAAAACCCCAAAACGTTCACCGATATTGATAACGCATGTTAGGGTGGGGCATGCGTATCAAATTCTTAAAATACTGTAATTAAGAGCGCAAGGTTATATGAGGCTATACCTATAGCGGGAGCAATATTGATTACATCTTGTTGACTTAACGATTCACCAAGGCCCAGAAGAAACGGCTGAAGCTAGATTCTTGAAATTTGGGGTGAGGGTCCCAAGGTGTCAGATAAGGCTGGGTATTTTTTTTGTTTTGGAAAAATTAGTAAATGTATTAGCATTTGTATTTGGCAGACCCGTAGGGGACCCCCCCCCATTCTCGGGGTCAAAAATTTTGTTGATATAATTCGAATCTACACTAATTATATAATGTGCCTACAGAATTTCAAATGAAAATCTCAAGAACTCTTGAAGATATAGCCGATTTATTGTGTCAGCATCAAGGGACGGCTGAAGGGCTTCTCAAACTTTAAACGCGTTTTTCTCTAAACATTTTTTGCGAATGGCGGGCACGATAACTCAAAAACTAATAACCCAATCGATTTCAAATTTTTACACGTTTCTCTGTGAGTGTATAGCTATCGTATGAATTAGGATAAAGCCAATCGGTGAAGATCTTCCTTATTTTTTAACTTGGGTTTTGGTAAAAAATCGGCGATTTTCCCAAAATATTTTTTCAAAGGTCCACCATTTTGTTAATTTTAGAGCGAAGTCAATAATCCTAGTTCATACGAGAGCCAGACATGTACTCTTTCTAACACCGTTGGAATTTTCGGATTCCGATGTTCCAGTGAGGAGTTATCATGCCCGCCATCAAAAATAAGGACTTTTCTTTAAAACAATAACAAAAATTTTTTGTAAATTATTTTTCTTCTCTTTTAAATCTTCAATTATATATGTGCAAAGTTACAAACCTTAACAAGCATTGGTATTAATTTACCAGCCCATTGAAATTCTCGAAAAATTAAAATCGAGAATGGGTGGGGTTCCCTTAAGACGAAACGGCTGAAGCTAGATTCTTGAAATTTGGGGTGAGGGTCCCAAAGTGTTAGATAAGGCTGGATATTTTTTGTTTTGGAAGAACGGCGCGAAAAGTACTAAAAATTAGTAAATGTAGTAGCATTTGTATTTGGCAGACCGTTAGAGCTAGAACTCAATTTTTTTTTGGACATTCGAACTATAAGTATCTGAAGAATACTAAAATGTACTAAAGTTGGTACAATTTCGTAGCAAGTGAATGGATAGAGCTAAAAATTGAAAATTTGGAATGTGAATTAAGGTTTAGGAGGTGGTTTTGGAAATATGTAGTCATGTAAATAAAAAAGTTATGAAGAAACGGATGGAGCTGGAATCCTGAATTAAGGTTTAGGAGGTGGTTTTGGAAATATGTAGTCATGTAAATAAAAAAGTTATGAAGAAACGGATGGAGCTGGAATCCTGAAAATTTTAGTTAAGAATCCTGTAGGGGTCTAGGACTGCGATATGTAGGTAGTTTTCGAAAATTGTACTTATGTGTATTAAATGGTACTAAATTTAATACAATAGAACTGGAATACTAAATATTTGGAATTAATATTACTGTTGGAGTATGGAATTGAGGTGAGTAAATTCGTACTTATGGGTACTCAATGGTACTAAATTTAGTACAATTTGGAATTAAGATAAACCGTTAACCTTGGATCCTGAAATTCGGAAATAAGATTTCTATTGGATTTTATGATATAGGTTGTAATCGAAATTTGTATTTATGTGTACTAAATGGTACTAAATTTGATACAATTTGGATTTAGGTGATCCAATAGAGATTATATCCTGAAATTTGGAATTAAAATTACAGTTCAAGTGTAGCATTTGGGTATTTAATGGTACTAAATTTAATGCAATTTGGATTTAGGTGATTTGAATTTCAGGTGAGCCGATAGATATAGAATCCTAAAATTTGGAGTTAGTATCACTGTTGTTTGGTGTTGGATTGGAGTATTTAGGAAGTTTTCGAATAGTCTACTAATGTGTACTGTTGAAATACTTTCTATAAGAGAATATAGGTACTAAATGGTACTAAAATTTTAATTATGGTCGGTTTTTAAATAATTCTAACATTCGCCAACGAATGTTGCAGGCATATGCTAGTTTATTTAATAAATATATCACTCCTATCCTTTTTATTTAATTTACAAAACTAATACAAAATTTAAATTCCCGGTTTTCCGGGAATTCCCAAACCCCATTAAAGACTCTCATATATACACTATCAGATTGCTGTATATCTTCTACTTGATATCGATAGACAATATATCTATATTAACTCTACAAAGACTCACTGACTCAGATTATCGTTAAAGACTATTTTTTCCATTCTTATGTAGAGACGGTTCAGCACTTCAACAAAAATATCTTCAGCTCGCCTATAAAAATGTTATTCACCTCATATATAAAACTTCATAATCTACCTGCTTATCTGGTCAATAAAATCTACCTCCTAAGCTCCTCAATTCTTCTACAAAAATCATATTGTCTTCCTATAATTTTTCAAGAATCGCAGATTTTGTAGCTTGTCTCCGTGTTTCAGCTCGCCTTGTAAAGACTCCCATCTTTATCTGGTCTAAGAAATCCCTGCCTCTTTTGGCAAACTTCATAATTGGCCATCAGGTTAAATTTAAATACTCAGCTCCTTGGACGGCTCATATAGAGCTTTTTGGACGGCTATAAATTATTACTCCACATAGTATGTCTCTTGATCCCCAAGACCAGAATGTCAGACTGTATTTTGCCATTCAGGAACATGGGACCTGCCTCCTCAATAAAATATCGAGCCATCCTTACCAATTTCTAATGAATTTACAGAAAATTCGAATGCCTTCTTTTATACCCTCCACCATAAGGTGTAGTGTATATTGTGAAACACCTTGAAATATTCACCGGAGATCCCGCAAAGTGTATATATTCTTGATCCAAATAAAATTCTGTGTCAATTTACGCATGTCCTTCTGTTGAAATAGCGATAGAGATAGCAATATTTAAGATAGAGCTCTGAAATTTTGCACAGACATTGCTAGTACACCTAGGATGTTGGCTACTGCAAATTGGATAGATCGGTCCACGTTTTGGTGTAGCGCCTACATAACGGCATCCAATATTCGGTATTTTGGGGATTTTGGAGATGTTTTCCAACCGAATGGGCTGTAATTTGTTATTTTGGGTTCTCATTGAATAACACATATCCCTACCAAAAATGATTAATATTGACCCAAGATTCAGGGTAGCCCCCATATAACGGTTCTCCCCCAATATTCTTTTTGGGGATTTTAGACACGCTTTTCCAATGAAATGGCTGTAATTTGGAATTTTGGGTTCTCATTGAAAGGGGGAATTGAATTGGGGATGCTGGCCACGTTTTCCAACCCACTTGGCTGTAATTTTGTATTTTGGGTTCTCATTTTACTAAAAATTTTAAATATTGACGTTCAAGGGTGGCACATATTATGGTGCCACAAAATTGACATTTTTTACACGTTTTTTCAATCAAATTGGCTGAAATATGGTATTTTGGGTTCTAATAAGGGTATCACCACATCTCCCCACAAAAATTATTAATATTGGCCCGAGTAGGTTTTTTGACACGTTTGGCTATGATTTGGTATGCTATAATTTGGATGTCAAAACTCACTACCAAAAATGTCAATATTGATCTCCGTTTTATTATAACCCCATATAACGGTAGCCCCATTATTAAATATAATTGAGAATTTCAATTATCGTTTTCTGGCACATTTTTCATAAGTTTTCTCCTAGAAGCTACCATTAAGTTTAGATATTTTGATTGTCATCCTCAGTCCTTCCTGAATATACTTCCGAAAATTTTAAACATAATGTGTTAATTATTTAATGACCATAAAACTTAGTTTATCTCTGAGGTAGACAACAACATAGATAATTTTTGTCTACTTGTTATTATTTATGTTAATAATTTGCGGCACTTGAAGAAAGTGTAAACAATTGTCAAACCCATATAATGTCAGCAACCATTTGGGACGATTATCTCCCCTCCTATTTTTGAACAGTCATATTTATGTGTTATTTAAAAATTAAAATAAAACGATTTCTGAAGAAAAATATTTTATTTTAAAAAATAAATTTCAAATTAAATCTTTGGAAAACTTAATCCTACATACAGAGCAGTGATTTGAGTTATTTATGATGTTAAAAAAATTATAGTTCATTAAATTTATTTTTGTTAATATAATGTCTCAAATTATTTTCATCTGCCGCATAGGGTATTAACTTGTCGATCTCTATTGCCTATAACCGAATTTATGTGATCGATTTCTGATCACAGGTGCACTAGTTACTTAAATCGTATCCGCTTTAATTGTTTATTTGCCTTAACAAATTCTCTACATTGAACTACAAATAATGTTCACATGGCCTTTTGCAACATCGTGTTTAATATTCAGCATCATTAATTTGTTATAGCAGTCGGAGAATTGCAAATTAATAACACTTAAAAGTTATTGCAATTGAAAACTATAATTAACCCTCAAGTGGGCAAATAAAATCACAAAAAGTTAGTCAACAATGGCAATAAGTTTCAATTTTTTCCATAGAAAAAAGAGTACTCCAACTATTAAAAATTCTCAGACTGAGGAATTTTTTTCTATAGAAAAGAGTCCTCAGCCACACTGAGGAATTTTTTCTATAGAAAAAAGAGTCCTCAACCATACTGAGGAATTTTTTTCTATAGAAAAAAGAGTCCTAGCCATACTGAGGAATTTTTTTCTATAGAAAAAAGAGTTCTCAGCTATACTGAGGATTTTTTTTCTATAGAAAAAAGCGTCCTCAGTTGTACTGAGGATTTTTTTTCTATAGAAAAAAGAGTCCTCAGCCATACTGAGGAATTTTTTCTATAGAAAAAAGAGTCCTCAGCCATACTGAGGAATTTTTTTCTATAGAAAAAAGAGTCCTCAGCCATACTGAGGAATTTTTTTCTATAGAAAAAAGAGTCCTCAGCCATACTGAGGAATTTTTTTCTATAGAAAAAAGAGTCCTCAGCCATACTGAGGAATTTTGTTCCATAGAAAAAAGAGTCCTCAGCGGTACTGAGGAATTTGTTTCTATAGAAAAAAGAGTCCTCAGCCATACTGAGGAATTTGTTTCTATAGAAAAAAGAGTCCTCAGCCATACTGAGGAATTTGTTTCTATAGAAAAAAGAGTCCTCAGCTATACAGAGGAATTTTTTTCTATAGTAAAAAGTGTCTTCAGGATACTGAGGAATTTTTTTCTATAGAAATTAGAGTCAGCTATACTGAGGAATTTTTTTCTATAGAAAAAAGAGTCCTCAGAGATACTGAGGAATTTTTTTCTATAGAAAAAAGAGTCCTCAGAGATACTGAGGAATTTTTTTCTATAGAAAAAAGAGTCCTCAGAGTACTGAGGAATTTTTTCTATAGAAAAAAGAGTTCTCAGGGATTTTTTTTCTATAGAAAAAAGCGTCCTCAGTTGTACTGAGGATTTTTTTTCTATAGAAAAAAGAGTCCTCAGTGGTACTGAGGAATTTTTTTCTATAGAAAAAAGAGTCCACGAAGGTACTGAGGATTTTTTTCTATAGAAAAACAGTCTTCAGAGCTACTGAGGATATTTTTTCTATAAAAAAAAGAGTCCTCAGGGTTACTGAGGATTTTTTTCTATAAAAAAGAGTCCTCAGGGGTAATGAGGAATTTTTTCTATAGAAAAAAGAGTCCTCAGCTATACTGAGGATTTTTTTTTTCTATAGAAAAAAGAGTCCTCAGCTATACTGAGGAATTTTTTTCTATAGAAAAAAGAGTCCTCAGCCATACTGAGGAATTTCTATAAAAAAAAATTGATATTATAGGGTTAACAAAAAATCTACGATTGCATACAATTTATAAAAAAAAAAAACAAGAAAACGAAACTTGCTGCACTTCAATTAAATGCCTCAGTGTTTGGGTAAACAAAAAATTAAAAAGCTGGTTAGAAGTGGTGTTCGGTGGATTTCAAAAAC
>NW_026885292.1:0-6574 GCF_032173495.1 Musca vetustissima | reverse complement strand
CAAAAATGTTGTTGATATAATTCGAATCTACACTAATTAGTGAATGTCCCTACAAAATTTCAAGTGAAAATCTCAAGAACTCTTGACGATATAGCCGATTTATTGTGTCAGCATCAAGTGACGGCTGAAGGGCTTCTCAAACTTAAAACGCGTTTTTCTCTAAACTTTTTTTTGTGAATGGCGGGCACGATAACTCAAAAACTAATTTCAAATTTTTACACGTTTCTCTGTGAATGTATAGCTATCGTATGAACTAGGATAAAGCCAATCGGTGAAGACCTTCCTTATTTTTTAACTTGGTTTTTGGTAACAAATCGGCGATTTTCCAAAAATATTTTTTTAGAGGTCCACCATTTTGTTAATTTTAGAGCGAAGTCAATAATCCTAGTTCATACGAGAGCCAGACATGTACTCTTTCTAACACCGTTGGAATTTTCGGATTCCGATGTTTCAGTGAGGAGTTATCATGCCCGCCATCGAAAATAAGGACTTTTCTTTAATTACAAAAAACAACAACAAAACAATAACAAACATTTTTTGTAAATTATTTTTCTTCTCCTTTAAATCTTCAAATATATATGTGCAAAGTTACAAACCTTAACAAGCATTGGTATTTACTTACCAGCCCATCAAAAATCTAGAAAAATTAAAATCGAGAATGGGGGGGGTTCCCTTAATCCATATTAAGCCTTAATCCAGGGTCAAGGACCCTCAATCCGACGTCAATGACACTTAAACCGGATCAAATCTTAATCCGAATTAAGTGTCCCTTAATCCGGATTAAGGGATACTTAATGCGGATTAAGGCTTGATCCAGATTAAGGGCCACTTAATGCGGATTAAGATTCCTTGACCCAGGATTAAGGCTTAATCCGGATTACGGCTTAATCCGATTTAAGGGTCCTTGACCCCGATTAATCGGATTGGTACTATTTGCATTAAGTTCAGCGTTAAAAGATTGAATATTTAAAAATATGAATTAGGATTACTATTGGAGTACAGGATTGAGGTACTTATGTGTACTAAAATGGCCATCATTTAACCCGAATTAAAGGTCATTGACCCCGAATTAAGCGTAGACAAAGGGGAAGAGCTAGAATTCTTTCCACTTAATACGGATTAAGGGTCCTTCACCCCGGATTAAGGCTTAATCCGGATAAAGCCTTAATCCGGACAAAGTGGGTCTTAAACCGGATTAAGTATCCCTTAATCCGGATTAAGTGTCCCTTTTAGTACACATAAGTACCTCAATCCTGTACTCCAATAGTAATCCTAATTCATATTTTTAAATATTCAATCTTTTTACGCTGAACTTAATGCAAATAGTACCAATCCGATTAATCCGGGGTCAAGGACCCTTAAATCGGATTAAGCCGTAATCCGGATTAAGCCTTAATCCTGGGTCAAGGAATCTTAATCCGCATTAAGTGGCCCTTAATCTGGATTAAGCCTTAATCCTGGGTCAAAGACCCTTAATCGGGATTAAGCTTTAATTCTAGGTCAAGGACCCTAAACCGGATTAAGGGACACTTAATCCGGATTAAGCCTTAACGATTAAGATTAAGGACACTTAATCCGCATTAAAGGACACTTAATCCGGATTAAGCCGGGATCAAGGACCCTTTAACCGGATTAAGCCTTAATTCGGATTAAGTGTCTCTTAATAAGGATTAAGTGTCCCTTAATCCGGTTTAGGGTCCTTGACCCAGGATTAAGGCTTAATCCGGATTAAGGGTCCTTGACCCAGGATTAAATTTGGAGTAAGCCTTAATGCGGGATTAAATGACCCTTAACCCGGATTAAGCCTTAATCCAGGGTCAAGAACCCTCAATCCGGGGTCAAGGACCCTTAATACGGGTTAAGCCTTAATTCGGGGCAAGGACCCTTAATCCTTAATCCCTTTGTCCACCCTTAATTCGGGGTCAATGGCCCTTAATACGGGTTAAATGGTGGCCTTTATTCCGGGATCAATGACCCTAAATTTGGAGTAAGCCTTAATGCGGGATTAAATGACCCTTAACCCGGATTAAGCCTTAATCCAGGGTCAAGGATCCTCAATCCGGGGTCAAGGACCCTTAATCCGGGTTAAGCCTTAATCCGGGTAAGCCTTAATTCGGGGCCAAGGACCCTTAATCCGGATAAAGTGGGACTTAATCCGGATTAAGGCATAATCCGGTTTAAGGGTCCTTGACCCCGGATTGAGGGTCCTTGACCCGGGATAAAGCTTAATTCGAATTAAGGGACATTTAATAGTAATCCTAAATCCTATTTTTAGGTATTCAATCTCAATCTAAAATGGAGCATCTACATCCTTCTAACTTTCCTTCTGTGAACCACATCCAAAAGTTCAGAATTCTAGCTCTTCCCCTTTGTCTACCCTTAATTCGGGGTCAATGACCTTTAACTCGGGTTAAATGACGGCATTTAATCCGGGGTCAATGTCCCTAAATTTGGAGTAAGTCTTAATACGGGATTAAATGACCCTTACCCCGGATTAAGCCTTAACCCAGGGTCAAGGACCCTCAATCCGGGTTCAAGGACCCTCAATCCGGGTTCAAGGACCCTCAATCCGGGTTCAAGGACCCTTAATCCAGAATAGCCTTAATCCTGTGTCAAGGACCCTTAATCCGGATTAAGCCTTAATCCTGGATCAAGGACCCTAAACCGGATTAAGGGACACTTAATCCGGATTAAGGGTTAAGGGATTAGAATTCTAGCTCTTCCCCTTTGTCTACCCTTAATTCGGGGTCAATGACATTTAATCCGGGGTCAATGACCCTAAATTTGGACTAAGCTTTAATACGGGATTAAATGACCCTTTAACCGGATTAAGCCTTAATTCGGATTAAGTGTCCCTTTATCCGGTTTAGGGTCCTTGACCCAGGATTAAGGCTTAATCCGGATTAAGGGTCCTTAACCCAGGATTAAGGCTACTCCGGATTAAGGGTACTTGAACCCGGATTTAGGGTCCTTGACCCTGGATTAAGGCTTAATCCGGGTAAAGGGTCATTTAATCCCGTATTAAAGCTTACTCCAAATTTAGAGTCATTGACCCCCGGATTAAATGTCATTGACCCCGAATTAAGGGTAGACAAAGGGGAAGAGCTAGAATTCTAAAATTCCGGATTAAAGGACACTTAATCCGGAGTAAGGGTCCTTGACCCAGGATTAAGGGACATTTAATCCGGATTAAGTGGCCCTTAATCCGGATTTAGTAGTCCTTAATCCGGATTAAGGGCCACTTAATCTGTATTAAGGGCCACTTAATCTGTATTAAGGGCCACTTAATCCGTATTAAGGGCCACTTAATCTGTATTAAGGGCCACTTAATCCGTATTAAGGGCCACTTAATCTGTATTAAGGGCCACTTAATCCGTATTAAGGGCCACTTAATCCGCATTAAGGGCCACTTAATCCGTATTAAGGGCCACTTAATCCGTATTAAGGGCCACTTAATCCGTATTAAGGGCCACTTAATCCGTATTAAGGGCCACTTAATCCGGATTAAATGTCCCTTAATCCTGGGTCAAGGACCCTTAATCCGGATTAAGCCTTAATCCTGGGTCTATGACCCTTACTCCGAATTAAGTGTCCTTTAATACGGAATTTTAGAATTCTAGCTCTTCCCCTTTGTCTACCCTTAATTCGGGATCAATGACCTTTAATTCGGGTTAAATGATGGCCATTTAGTACACATAAGTACCTCAATCCTGTACTCCAGTAGTAATCCTAATTCCTATTTTTAAGTATTCAATCTCTTTACGCTGAACTTAATGCAAATACATATTGTTTTTTATACCCTCCACCATAGTATGGAGGGTATACTGGTTTTGTTTTTCAGTTTGTATACTATTGAAATACTCATTTCCGACCCTATAAAGTATATATACATATTCTTGATCAGCGTAAAATTCTATAACGTGTAATCATGTTCGTCACTCTAGCGAATTTCCAAAAGTTTGCATAGAGTCGTCTTTTGTCTGCAGGCAGGTCAGGTTCGAAGATGGGCTTATCGGTCCACGTTTAGGCATAGCTCCCATATAAGGGTACGCCCCAGTTTTCTGTATTTTGGGGTTATTGAGCGCATTTTTTAAGCGAATTCGTCTGAAATTTGGTACATTGGGTTTTTATTGGGTACCAAATATTTTCACTAAAATTATATATAAAGGTCCACTTTCTCTGGTAGCCCCAATATAACGGTATCCCCCAATTTTCAGTTTTTTTATACCCTCCACCATAGTATGGAGGGTATATTAATTTTGTCATTCCGTTTGTAACTCATCGAAATATTCATTTCCGACCCTATAAACTATATTTATTCTTGATCAGGGTAAAATTCTAAGACGATATAGCCATGTCCGTCCGTCTGTTGTAATCACGCTATCTTTTGAAGGAATTGAGATAGGGTGCTGAAATTTTGCAGAGGTTTGTCTTTTGTCTGCAGGCAGGTCAAGTTCGAAGATGGGATATATCGGTTCACGTTTAGGTATAGCTCCCATATAACAGTTCCCCCCAATTTTCGGTATTTTGGGGTTCTTGAGCGCATTTTTCAACCGAATATGCTGAAATTTGGTACATTGGGTTCTTATTGGGTGCTAAATGTATCCACAAAAAATTAAAATGTATCCACCAAATTTGTTTCGGATATCCCCCATATAAGGGTATTTTCGGTATTTTGGGGTTCTTGAGCGCGCTTTTCAACCGAATTCGCTGCAATTTGGTACATTGGGTTCTTATTGGGTACCAAATATCTCTGCTAAAATTATAAATATCGGCACACTTTTTCGTGTAACCCCCAATTTTCGGTATTTTGGGGTTCTTGAGCGCGATTTTCAACCGAATTCGGTGGAATTTGGTATATTGGGTTCTTATTGGGTACCAAATATCTCTATTAAATATTATAGATATCGGTCCACTTTTTCATTTCAAATACCTGTCAGTATATCTATGGTGGAGGGTATCCAAAGTTCGGCCTGGCCGAACTTAACGCTTTTTCACTTGTTTTTTTTTTTTTTTTTTGGGAGGGGGTTTTTGACCTTATTTTTCCCGAATTGACAGTTATTTTAGAACTTTGAGTTCTTATCGGGTAGCAAATCTTTTCACTAAAATTATAAATATAGGTCCATTTTTCCGAGTAGGCCCCTTATAATGGTACCACCAATTTTCAGTATTTATACCCTTCACTGTGGTACAGGGTATTATATATTTGTACAAATGATTGTAACTGACAAAAGGAA
Source organism: Musca vetustissima (assembly GCF_032173495.1). Taxonomy (NCBI): domain Eukaryota; kingdom Metazoa; phylum Arthropoda; class Insecta; order Diptera; family Muscidae; genus Musca; species Musca vetustissima. The sequence goes on along the minus strand of NW_026885292.1, from coordinate 1,337 downwards.
ACGTTGCTTTCTGTCTGTGAAGTTTTTTAAAAATCGGTTCAGGTTTATATATAGCTCCCATATATAGCTTCGTCCGATTTTATGTAAATGATGCACCAAACTCTCAATTTTTGTCCGATTGTGACGAAATTGTTTATAACGTATGGAATTGAGACCAGTTTTCTCGGGGCTTCCTTGCTCTTTGATTATTCAAGTATCAAGCTGCAGCTGTCCAGATCAATGGGAACGCCTCTGCAGTAGGCTTCTCCTCACCATTCGTTGTCACTGCCTTTGTCTTTCGTGATTTCTGGTTTGTCATTTTGGAGTTAACAGATTTTGGAGTTAACAGATTCTTTGAAGACTCGATCTCTAGCATTATATAGTCCCCCTTGAAACATAAGTTGTCCTTGCCGTAGGCTCTCCATGATTGTTGACCGCATCTTTCAGCTTCTTACCATTCGTTGCCGCTGTCTTTCTCCATCTACAGTGACATTGAAACAATATAAATTTACCGAACCCGATTGCACCCCTACATAAAAGTATCGCCATATTTTCGGTATTCTGAAGTGTAATTTGGCATTCCATTAAAATATTCAAGAAAACTAATTTCGACATCACCCAACATCTTTCAACGACAATGACACAAATTCTACTTTAATTACAACCAGTAAGGAAAGTAGTAAAGTCGGACGGGGCCGACTATATGATACCCTTCACCAATATGGGTATATTAAAAAGGACTATAAATTGGATGAAATAAAATATGTGATATTTATCTAAATGTGAATCTACCTAGATCTATCCATAAAGTATGTAAATCGACTTCAAACTCTAGGCTCAATTCAGTACGTTATGCCAAATTTCGAAAATCGAAAGATATATAGGACTTTGGTGCACCATTTACATGAAATCGGACGAAACTATATATGGGAGCTGTATCTAAATGTGGGCCGATTTTCTCGAAACTTGGTAGACATCGCTCTAGGCTCAATTCAGTACGTTATGCCAAATTTCGTGCAAATCGTAGGATATATAGGGACTTTGGTGCACCATTTACATGAAATCGGACGAAGCTATATCTGAATCTGGACCGATTTTCTCGAAACTTGGCAGACATCACTCTAGGATCAATTCAGCACGTTATGCCAAATTTCGTGCAAATCGAAAGATATATAGGGACTTTGGTGCACCATTTACGTGAAATCGGACGAAACTATATATGGGAGCTATATCTAAATCTTGACCGATTTTCACGAAACTTAGCAGACATCATTAAAGGCTGAATTCAGCACGTTATGCCAAATTTCGTGCAAATCGAAAGATATATAGGGACTTTGGTGCACCATTTACGTGAAATC
>NW_026885291.1:0-66153 GCF_032173495.1 Musca vetustissima | reverse complement strand
AAAACATACAAAACATGGAACTAGCACACGAAATTGCCTTGAATCCAGAGTTTAAATTGCAACCTTATGAACCACCGGAGAACAGGTATACCAACACAATAATTAATAATATAAGTAAATCCAGTGTTGAAATTAAGGAATGTTTTCCACAAATTTTAACGCAGAACAATAAACTCATACTGGATCAAATTAATGAGATTTTGGACGAATCTGTTATTCGCCAGCAAGCCGAGAAGGGTGTACTCGACTTTAAATCATATGCCGATTTTATTATTAAAATCATGGGTAAATCATGTGCACCAGCCAGAGATGACGACATTAAGAAGCTTACACAAATCGAAGATGTAGTTGATATGTTCAAAGGCATTTTGGATACAATGGCTCTCATGAAATTGGACATGGCTAATTTCCTATTAGACTTCTCCCGAAATGCTATTATGGCAAACTCAGTGGAGTATGAGAAACAGAAATTTAATGAATATTTGGAATATTATAAATGTACGTTTGTTTTATCACTCTTTTATGAAAATCGAATGACTTAATTTGTTTAATTTGTTTTTAGTTGGCTTTCCCGCAACGGAAAACTGGCTTCAACGCAATCTCTCTCCCACCTCAAGTGGCACATCTGTAACTGCAGATCAAGCTATGTCCAATGCCTATATGGAACTAATGGATTGGCAGGAGAATATTGATTTCCCCGAAATTCTATCCACAGACAAGGATCGCATTCTCAAATTGGGTCAACGGGCCAAACGTTTATGTGTCGCAGCATCACTGATATCCATTTGTTCAGCAGTGCCTATTATATCTCAGCGTTCAGAAAATCGAATTGAATTAGCTAAACAAATTGAAATACTGCTACAAAGTGTTACAAATGAAAAGTAAGAAAATTTTTAACTTATTACTATTTTGAAAATTTGAACAAAAATGTCACCGATTCCGATTGCAGAGATATATCAGAGATTATTGATAATATTTGGGAACAAATAAAAACAGTAATCAACAAATATTTACAAAAAGAGAATCAATCAGCAATGGACTCAGAAGTGGAGACCATGATTCGAATGCAAGTAAAGCAAATAGCAAATAGGGATGCTCCAGTACGACAACTAATGTGTAAGTACACATTTTAGACGAGAATGTGAAGTAAGAAACGGCTAACCGTTTCTTGTTATTTTTTTAGGGAAACGTTTTCAGACTTATTTTCGACTGGCACTTCGTTCTAAGGGCGGATTACCACCTCCACCCCCAGGCTACGTAGATTTTAAAGATGAACTTGAATCCTACACCACTGCCCTTAAGCGTGTAATAGCCTATAATCACTCTGTATTTGGTGAATATTTTTTGCAAATACTCACGCAGCGTCAAAATGAAACAAACAATGATAGTATTCGTGCTAGTGCAGATGCTACCACTGATGCCGGACCTTCCACCTCACAGCAATGAATGATACAGAAGTAATTTATTAAGGAACTCCAGCAAATGGAAACCGCAGTTACGGAAAGCCAATAGACAAAACTGTATTGCAGCTGCGTTGGATTACTTGGATGGGGATGTGTGTGAGAGTATTACCGAATAAGTGATTGGATTGAAAACTTATTTACCCAACAAAAGCACCTTTACTGTCAGTATAGAGCTGTGAGAATTTTCGAAGGCAAGAACTCTTACCAAGCAGCAGGATGACATATTTGTCGAGGGACTCATAATTACTAAACTTAAACTTAAGTCATAACATCTAACAATGGTGCTTACAAACAATAAAGATAATAGTTGAACAAATATTAAAGATTTTCTGAGATAAAAACAAATTATTTTATTATAGCATCAGAATCTTTTTTTATTTGTCGTTATAGTAACAAAACCCATTTGGCCATCAAGTCGAAAGGTTGTAGGAATCCTTTCATAGTAGAACGCTTTTAAGTTTAAGAAATTAATTGTCATATTTTTTATAGATTTTCATTTAAAATTATTCAGCCTTATTCTGGACATCAATTTACCGTGAATTTGTTCGCTCCTCCCTTTGAAGTTATTCAGAACCAGAACTCGAAGCGAATTTGTTCGCATTTTCACTTTCTCCTTATTCTGAATCAAATTCGAAAGCGAAAAAATCCGTTTTGGGGGAAATTAGTTATTCTTGATTACAGGGAGTAGTAGTATGGAACTCATGAACAAATTAAAAAAACTATTTTTTCTACAGCTCCACATTGTACTCAAGATTTAACTAAGAATGTTGCAATTTATATTTATAGGTTTTATAGGCAGGGAACTTAAAAATATTCAGCTTATTCTGAACAACATTTTCCTGTGAATTTTTTCTCATTCTCGCTTTCGCCTTATTCTGAATGAAGTTCGAAAGCGAAAAAATCCGCTTTGGGTAAAAATTAGGTATTCTGGATAACAGGGAGTAGGAGAATGAGATGAAATTTTGTGCGAAATATTTCGCTAATAAATTCAAAGGGAGCTGACTACAAAAACATAAGTAATAAATATTTTTATGAAAAATATGTACACAATACTTATTCTATGACGATTTAGAATATTATAAATTATAGCAAATTTTTAACTGGAAAACAACAAATAAAATGACATTGCACTATGGGTAAAAAGTATGATTTTTTGGCATAAAGTCAATTTTTTTTTGTTTTCATATTTTGAAATGTAACTGATTTCCTAAATGTAGACATCCATATTAGAAAAAAAACATTCAATATCAATGGGGGTGGCAACCCTTTTTTTGCTGGCGAGCTTTAAAAGTCAGAAGTTTGAAAGTCACATTGTTTTGGTACAACTGGCGGTAAAAATCAGCTAAGTTCGAGTGCTTGTAATTAGACAAAATTGAAAAAAATTAAAATGTATAATTATGGAAAACGTTAGTGCAGGTATGTAAAATAAAGACGAGATGCCCTTTTTGTCATATTTGTCTGTTGTTGTAATACTGTGAAATTTTTTGGTTATGTATAACTTTATATAAAATCTATAAATTGTAGTTTTGTTCCGTGGAGTGTAACTTGTGAATGGTAAAGCATTGCAAAAAGGTGTAAATGCCAAGTTATTAACAAAAGTGTGTTAATTAATGGGTAACTAGCCTTTTTTGTGCCAACTCGAGTTTTTTACTGATAAACATGTGTTTGCCCATGCAGCGCTTATTGAAATTTGGAGCAGCAAAATCGCTCAGAAGATTCACTTATGAAATATGTGTTGCAGAATATCAATAATATCAGTTTAAATGAAGACCAAATGCGTTTGATATCGAAACAAGTTAAAGATTTTGATAGTTATATAAAAAAAGCATTTGCCAAAGTTCAACCGTAAAAGTATAATTATAGTAATGGATGAGCAGTATGTTTCCCCAAATAAAATAGGTCGCCCAAAATTAAATTATGAACATGCTGGACCTAGGCTAAAAAGGAAATTAGCCTCCGAAGTTTCTTCACAAAATATGCTATATCATTGCTGCTACGGTTTCAGCCAAAATATTCAACGACAGAGACATGGCCTTTGTTTTGAATAAATCAGTCACTAATGGAAATATAGCCGAAGTAAGGAACAAACATTTTGTTATATGCAGTTATATGAAATAGTGCCCCAAATCATATGAAAATAGGTAGGCCATCTTCGGAGCATACAAATTGTATACAAACCAAATTTCACTGCAATAGCTTTATAAACAAAAAAGTCGGGACAAATCGGTCAGATCGGCTATATGGTAGCTATATGAAATAGTGCCCCAAATCATATGCAAATTGGTAGGACATCTTGGGAGCATAACAAATGTATACAAACCAAATTTCACTTCAATAGCTTTATAAACAAAAAAGTCGGGACAAATCGGCCAGATCGGCTATATAGCAGCTATATGAAATACTGCCCCAAATCATATGAAAATTGGTAGGTCATCTTGGGAGCATAAAAAATGTATACAACCCAAATTTCAATTCAATAGCTTTAAAATTAGAGTTTATGCCAAAATAAACGTAAAAAACCATAGTGCATTGGAAATCCTATTGATAACAATACATGCTGAACCAATTATTGCCAAGGAATGTATGGAGGTAATAAGGAATATTTAAGTCGAGTTTGACGCATTTTGGAAGCGAAATACAACCATTTTGGGTGAGTATCTGTCTCTCTGTCTCTCAAGAAAAAAAAAATAAAAAATTATGGAAAAACCAAATTAGCCTGATGAGCCGCTTAACAGTGAAAAACTTAAATAAAAATTATGAAAGAACAAAAATAAAGCTACAAAAAATATATTTTTTAAATTATCGTGTGCATCATTTGAAGGAAGAAATAAAGGAGTAGAAGCAAATCATAACCTAACAGGCCACTTTATGAATTTGGGGAGATGAAATATCGAAATTAAATAAGAAGGCGCACCATTATGTGGTGAAATAATAAACTGCGAATTAATTTAATTCAATCGCAGATTTCTTCCCATTATTCGTTGTTTTTTGACATAGTTCAATTCGGTTTTTGCTATCATTAAAACATTTTCACATTTTCTTTTAATTACAAAGCAGTTTTACGGTGGATTCTCTTCATTTAAAATTTCTATTGTTAGAAATTTTAAATCTATATATATAAAAGAGCTTAGTGTTAAGTGAGTGAGTGAGTGAGTGAGTGACTGACAGATCATCGCCCAGACGAAACGGCTAAAGCTAGAAGCTTGAAATTTTGAGTGTGGGTTGGTGTTGGTGTGTAGGCGTGAGATAAGGCTGGGTTTTTGGAAATTCGAACTAGAAGGGTACGAAAAGTACTAAAATGTACCAAATATGGTACCCTTTGTATTAGGCGAACGGGAAGAGCTAGAATTCTGAAATTTGGAATGTGGGTCACTGATGTAAAGTTAGGAAGATGTACAAAAGTGTTTTTGGAAATTCGTACTAGAACGGTACGAAAAGTACTAAAAAGTACTAAATGTGATACCATTTGTATTTGGCGAACCGGTAGAGCTAGAACTCTGAAATTTTGATTGGTGGTCGCTGAGTGTAGGATAGATGTACCAACAGGTTTTTGGAAATTCGAACTATAAATATCCGAAAAGTACTAAAATGTACTTAATTTTGTACAATTTCGTAGCATGTGAATTGATAGAGCTAAAAACTTGAAATTTGAAATGCGAATTAGGGATGAGATGTAGAGTCCATTTAAGGAGATGGTTTTGGAAGCGTGTACTCATGCGTACGAAAAGTACTATATGGTACTATATTTGGTACAAGTTTAATTTGGAGATACAAATCGAGCTGGAATCCTGAAATTTGAAATTAACATTACCGTCGGAGTGTAGGACTGGTAATGTACGTAGTTTTGGAATTTTTTACCAGTTTCAGTAATTTATATTCATGGGTACTAAATGGTACTAAATTTGGTACAATTTGAATTTTATGCGAACCAATAGAGCTAGAATCATGAAATTTGGAGTCAGGATCACTGTTGGGGTGTAAGATCGAGATATGTAGGAAGTTTTAAAAATTTTTACTAATGTGTACTAAATTTGGTACAATTTGAATTGTGGGTGAACCGACAGAGTTGGAATCCTAAATCTTGGATTTAGGATCACTCTGGGGGTGAAAGTTTGGGTTAAGTGGGACGTTTTGGAAATTCGTACTACTGTGTACTAAATTTGGTACAATTTGAATTGTGAGTGAACCGAAAGAGTTGTAATTCTGAAACTTGGATTTAGCATCTCTGTTTTTGGTAAGTAAGAAGTTTTCGAAATTCGTACTACTGTGTACTAAATATCGTACAATTTGAACTGTAGGTGAACCGAAAGAGTTGGAATCCTAAAACTTGGATTTAGGATCACTGTGGGGGTGTAGGATTGGGGTATTTAGGAAGTTTTGGAAATTGGTACTACTATGTACTAAATTTGGTACAATTTGAATTGTGGGTGAACTGATAGAGCTGGAATCCTGAAAATTTGTGTTAGGATCACTGTGGTGGTGTAGGATTGGGCTATGTAGGAAGTTTTGGAAATTCGTACTACAGTGTACTAAATTTGGTACACATTGAATTGTGGATGAACTGATAGAGTTTGAATCCTGAAACATGGATTTAGGATCACTGTGGGGGTGTAGGATTAGGGTATGTAGGAAGTTTTGGAAATTGGTACTACTGTGTACTAAATTTTGTACAATTTGAATTGAGGGTGAACCGATGGAGTTGGAATCCTGAAACTTGGATATAGGATCACTGTGGGGGTGTAGGATTGGGGTCTGTAGGAAGTTTTGGAAATTCATACTACTGTGTACTAAATTTGGTACAATTTGAATTGAGGGTGAACCGATAGAGTTGGAATCCTGAAACTTGGATTTAGGATCACTGTGAGGGTGTAGGATTGGGGTCTGTAGGAAGTTTTGGAAATTCGTACTACAGTGTACTAAATTTGGTACAAATTGAATTGTGAGTGAACCGATAGAGTTGTAATCCTGAAACTTGGATTAAGGGTCACTGTAGGGTTGTAGGGTTAGGGTAAGTTGGAGGTTTTGGAAATTCATACTACTGTGTACTAAATTTGGTACAATTTGGATTGTGAATGAACCGATAGCGTTGGAATTCTGAAACTTGGAATTAGGATCACTTGGAGTGTAGGTTTAGGTTAAGTAGGAAGTTTTGGAAATTCGTACTACAGTGTACTAAATTTGGTACAAATTGAATTGTGGATGAACCGATAGAGTTGGAATTCTGAAACTTGGATTTAGGATAACTGTGGGGGTGTGGGTTTAGTAAGAAGTATTGGAAATTCGTACTACTCTGTACTAAATTTGGTACATTTAAATTTGAATTTGGAATCATTATGAGAGTGTAGGATCGGGGTATGCAGGAAGTTTTGTTGGAAGTAGAAGGGTACGAAAAGTACTAAAATGTACCAAATATGGTACCCTTTTTATTAGCGAACGTGAAGACCTAGAATTCTGAAATTTGGAATGTTGGTCACTAATGGAAAGTTAGAAAGATGTGCAAAAGGGTTTTTGGAAATTCGACCTATAAGTGTACTAAAGGTACTAAACTTTACTGAATTTAGTTCCTATTGTATATATATTGAACATATATAGCTGGAATCTTGACATTTTAAATGGAATACAGGTTGGGAAGTGGTGTTGATGTACGGAAATGGTTTAAGACATTCGTACTTATGTGTATAAAAGTGTAAAATGGTACTAAATTCCGTACTAATTACTCTCAGTTGAGTGTGTAGAGATGGAATCGTGATAATCGGAATTAGCTTTAAAAAATCCTACTTATTTGTACGAAAAGTACTAAATGGTACTAAATTTGGTGGAAGTTGGATTTAGGTGAACAGATAGAGCTGAAGTCTTCAAATTGGGAATTAAAATGACTGTTGGAGTGTAGGACTGAGGTAGATTATGAAATTCGTACTTATTGGTACGAAAGGTATATGTGGTACTAAATTTAGTACAATTTGGATGTTGCTTGAAAGGATAGAACTGAAAACCTGAAATTTGGAATTAAGATTTCTGTTGAAGATTGAGCTATAGAGACATCTTTGGAAACTGGTATATATGTGTACGAAAAGTACTAAACGGCACTAGATGGATTTGGGTGAACGGAGAGAGCTGGAAACCCATAATTTGGACTAATGGTTGATGTTTGAATATAGAATTGAGATATGGAAGTATATTACCTATGTGTACTAAATAGTACTATATTTGGTAAAACTTGATTACGTGTGAACGGATAGAGCTGGACTCCCGAAATTTTTAATTAAAATTACTGTTGAAGTGTAGTATTGAGCTATGGAGACAACTTTGGAAACTCGAATTTATGTTTACCAATAGTAAATAGAATAGAAAATTCACTAAATTTGGAATAATTTGAATTTGGGTAACGGAGAGAGCTTGAAACCTAAAATTTAGAATGTTGGTCATTGACAGAGAGTTAGAAAGAATGACCAAAGGGTTTTTGGTACTAAATTTAGTGGAGGTGACGGTATAGAGGTAGTCTTGAAAATGTATAACTATGTGTTCGAAAAGTTCTAAATGGAATTACATGTGGAACCTGTACGTTTGTGCTAATGTGTGTATTTCGGAAAATAGTGCTTATGTGTATGAAGAGTACTTAATGGTAATAAACTTGATATTAAATGTACGAATAGAGGTGGAATTCAGAACTATAGTACAACGATTTCCATATGAAATATTTTTTTATTCCTGTTCCGCATACGAAGTAGCGGGTACTTTGCTAGTAACAATATAAATATGAAAAAAATTGTTAGAAAAATCACATGGCATAATTATACATGGTAGTTTCATGCAGTCATATGTTTTCAATTTTTTCATAAATTTGTCTATGACAGTATTCAGCTTTCAATGTACGTATATTATAAGTCAAGTGGCAAAAATTGCTAAATAATTTATATTTATAAATATTAAATAGTTGTATTACAATATGAATAAATAAAATAAATATATAAATACAAAAAGGTTTTAACAACCATGCTCATGAGAGCAATGCTCATCTTTATAAAATATATGTTGTTTAATTTATTTAAAATTTGCCAAACGACCATGGTACAATTATAAAAAGTAACATCAAATCCCAGCTGATTTTATTCAAACGTAATTCTATGAATATGTCAAATTATGTTATTAAAAATCACCCCACAGGAAAATTGGGAACGCATACTATTTGAAGTTTTTCTTTATTAAATGTGCTCATGTATTTAATTTACTCAATCTGCCTGCTGGGAAAGTTTGAGGAAGCAAATCTTTCTTCATGGAATAACTCGCAATTCCCTGCATTTTCATATGTGTTACACATATAAGTGGCAATGGCTCAATTATAGGAAAGATGTGGAAGCGATAGAAATATAAATTTGATAGATTTTCATTCATGTTTCAATTTTTATTTTGAGGATTCGAAAATATTTCATTTTCAAAATAAATATAATTTGTTGATAATTTGTTTGTTTTTTTTACATTTTTCTGTTAAATGACGTTGACAAATTTCCATGTGGTTGTTGTTGTTGTAACAGGTTGGCTGTTGACGAAAGTTCTTTCCTGAAAAATGTTTATAGAAGAAAACGGAAGGAAAAGGAAAATATATTAATTAATTAGGAATTCGGATTTGAAGAGGGTAGCCGGAGAAATTGTGCCACCTCTATTGGCTTTAGCCATAAGTCTATGGGCAATAGACTCGTAGGCTCGGACGGACAATTGAATAAATGGTGTGTGTCGTGAGGGCTTTTCTGGCAGGAGGGACACCTGTTTAGGGTTCCGGGGACAATGCGCTCTCGATACGAGTTGAGTACATTGCTGTATCCGGACCTTAGTTGTGCCAGAATTGAACGGGTTTGCCTAGGAAGAAGCCTCTCACTCTCCGAAATTGCAGGAGGATGTTGTTGTATGACTTTATTGCATCTGTTGCCATTTATGGCATCGGAGACCGCCAGTTGATGCACGGATTTCATCGCGTTCGCTATGGAATGACGTCTTGGATGTCATCACGATAGCGCCTGAAGTCCTGGCGGATGTGTCGCGGAGGTGGATCTGGTTAGGATGACACGGCAGATAGCATGCCAGCAGGAACTGTTGGCATGCTTTATCCTTGCCCCAGGAGGTGCCAGCGTTTCTTTATCCTTGCCCCAGGAGGTGCCAGCCAAAGCTTTCAGAACTTTATTCCTAGCTTTCACCTTCTGGTTGATGTAATTGGAATGCGAGGAGAAATGAAGGAGGCTATCGAAGACCACCCCAAGGATTTTCGGATTATGGACTGTGGGGATGCGCCTCCCTTCAACGGAAATGTCAAGTTCTAGATTGACTTCTCGCGTCCAGGAGGTGAAAAGTGACACGGTAGACTTTGCAGTGGATAATTTTAGATTGCGCTCCCGGAAGAAGTTGGTGATGGTGGCTAGATAGTTGGAAATTCTTGCACTTACGTCGTCAATGTTAACGCCGGACGAAATAATCGTACAGTCATCGGCGTACGACACCACTGAAACATCTGGTGGAGGAATGGGGAGTTTCGCAAGATACTTGTTGAACAAAATGGGAGAAAGGACACCGCCTTGCGGTACTCCCATTTTGATCTTGCGATATTTGGATTTTTGGCCACGGAACTCAACGAAGGCCTGTCGTCCATTAAGGTAGTTGGCAAGCCAACGTTTGATATCACATGGAAGGGTGGAATTTGTGATATCAGAAATCAGCTCGGAATGATCGACCGTATCAAACGCCTTGGACAGATCTAGAGCTGCCACAATGGTCCGTTCAGGTGGTCGTCGCTGATTGAGGCCATTCATAATCTTGGAAGTAATTTCTTGCAAAGCCGTTGTTGTGCTATATGATTCCCTGAAACCGTGTTGGTGGGGAGCAAGAACGAAATGCTGTTTCAGGGACGGAAGCAATAGAGACTCTAAAACCTTGGCTACTGGTGACAGAAGAGAAATCGGGCGGTAGGATTCCCCATTAGTAGCGGATTTATCAGGTTTTAGGATTGGAATAATCCGGGCAACTTTCCAAATGTCAGGAATTACCAACTGTGACATCGATAACTCGAGGACTTTGGTCAGATAGCCCAGCCCTATTGCTCCAAGCTTCTTTAACATGAACATGGATATGCCGTCTGGACCAAGGGCTTTGGATGGTTTGGATTTGGAGATAATTGCCTCTACCTCGCTGGATGTAAATGATAGTGGCTGCAAGTCTCTTTTAAGATTCTTGGATCTCCGGATAACTGCTCGCTTGGTCCTGTTCTGCGAAGATGGATGCTCAATGAATTGGCGGCAGAACTGCATTGCACATTTTTTGGCATCGGAATGTTGAATGTTATCGAAGGAAATGGCATGGAGATTTTTATTTCTTTTGGAAACAGATAGACTCTTAATTGTGGACCATAGCTGCTTGGAATTTATGTTGCAGTGGTTAAGGTGTTCTAACCATTTAGAGCGCCTGTGCTCAAGGACTAGAGCATCTATTTCAGCGCTAAGCTGCGGAATTCCGTCGTCAGCGGGGCTTTCGGCGCGTTGCTGTGCCAATCTGGATGCCCTGGATGGATAATTTGGTCTCATTAGAGGAATTCTGCCCGCAGGAATAAAGCGTTTTGCCGCTTTTTGAATAATTTCTCGGAAAATCTTCTCACCCTTTCTGGCACATACGGGTGGCGGCATAGGACTTAAGGAGTCCTCAATGAATTTTGTGAAGCCGTGCCAGTTGGCTTTATTATAATTCATGAAGGTACGCTGATCGGGCTCCACGAAATCGCTGGGTTTCTCTACCGTGACCAGGATGGAATATGGTCTGAATTTAATGCGACCTTGGTTTGCCAGGAAGTATATGGAAGGAGCGATGGACTGACGATGGAAATGTCCGGAGAGCTGGAACACCTGGCAGTGACTCTGGTAGAGGATTCCTCATTGATGGAAGCGAAATCGGGCTCGTCTATCTGGTTTGCAATAAGAACACCGCGAGGATCATTTGGAAGTTGAGAATACCATATCTCATGATGAGCGTTGAAATCGCCAAGAACAAGTTTATTATCTCCCTGCAGCAGATGGATGATGCTTGGATGATAACTAGCCCAATGCTGTTGACGGGCGGAATATATACATTGACAAGTTCAATTTCAGCATCGTCGGAATGAACTGAAATGCTCAAAACCTCCAGGAAAGGATCAGACTGGGAAGGAGACGGAGGGGTAGTCAGAGTATATCTGACATCTCGCTGAATGATGAATGCGAGTCCCCCGCCATGGTCTCTATCTCTGTCTCGCCGAATAATATTGTAATTCCCGGAGGAGGATAAGGAACAACTACTGGTCAGCTTCGTCTCTTGCAAGGCAGCAATGAGGATGTTGTTTTCATGCATGAAGTTTGTGATCTCAATTACCTTATTCCTAAGACCATTACAATTATATTGCATGATTAGGAATGAGGTATTTGGATCACTCCCCTGCATGGACTGCTGCTGTGGAGGCAGGCGGGTGGAGTTATTCGGCGAACAGAAAACCTGCCTGTAACGCTGTTGTCTGGATGGGAAGTTTTGAGCATTCGTTGTTGGAATAGGATGACTAGGAGTGCTAGTCGGAACACTAAAATGAATTCTACTTGATGAATGGCTAGACGGAGTGCTAGCCGTAGAATAGGAAGAGAAGCTAGTAGAATAACTAACTTCACTACCAGTATGAACACTAGTGGTCGTACTACTGGATGGAGAACTAGACGGAGTGCTAGCCGTAGTACGCGAATCACTAGTAGAATAACTAGTGGAACTACCAGTATTGGAACTGGTAGGAGTTCTGCTTAATGGAAAACTAGCCGGGGAGCTAGCAGCAGAACTGGAGGAAGAGCTAACGGAATAACTAGCTCTCCCACTAGTACTGACACTAGTAGCAGTACTACTGGATGGAAAACTAGACGGAGTGATAGCCGTGGTTGTTGTATTGTTTGTTGTACAACAACACTTGCTGATACCTTCTATTATTAGTAGTAAAAGAGGCCGAAAAGAGAGCTAGGTCTACGCTGAGAACTTACTGAATATTAATGGGTAAATATATTCTGGTAAGATTTTTCAGCAAAATTCGATTTATTTCAATCGGTCGTTGAATTTTTTCAATTTTTTTAATTTATGATTTTTATTCCTTAATAAATCTTTTTTTTCGACGTTCCCACGCCTCTCATTCTCACCCCTGCCGACCGAAGGGGCGACCTCTCCTTACGAAGGGATCGCGTACACACCATGATCCGTATCATGATGGAATTTGAGAGTGGAATAGAAAAACCAGCTACAGAATCTACTTCAACAGCCAGTTTGTTATTAAGTTTTACTACTCATTTAAAAATACAATAATATTAGATTTTATTTGTTCTACGCTCAAGCAAAAATCTACATTAGAGTATACAGTGTTAAAGTCAATACACATTTTATTAAGAGGATCTCCCATAGAGTAATTCGTGCGGTGGAAGTCTACATATAACAGTTGATAGTATCTACTAGATCGGACAGGAACATTTATTCTAATAGAAGGAATTGGGAAATCCGAAGGTATATTACCATTTAATATTTTTAGTACCATCATAGTATTCAACATAATACGTATACTTTTCAATGTAGGCAAACGAATTAATTTTAACCTGCTAGTATAAGATGGCAACACAAAACTACTATTCCAATGTAATCCTCTAAGTGCAAAAAGTAAAAATTGTTTCTGCACGGATTCGATTTTATCAGAATATATTGCATATTGGGGATCCCATACAACAGAACCATATTCTAAAATAGGTATAACAAGGGACGTAAATAGTTGTTTCGTTATATATGGATCCGAGAATTCTTTGTCCCACCGTTTTATAAATCCTAAGACACCATAGGCTTTATTTACCATAGATATAACATGATTGTTAAAGTTTAATTTTGGATCCATTAGAATACCAAGATCAACGATCAACAGTTGATAAAACCGAACCATTAATATAGTAATGTCTTATCGAAGAACAATTTCTAGAAAAACACATATGTTTACATTTATTTAAATTCAAGTCCATACAATTTAGGGGGCACCATTGTAATAGGCTATTTAAATCATGCTGGAATAACTAAGCTTGCTTTTCAGAATGATGGGTAATGAACAACTTGACATCATCTGCATACATTAGCAATTTGGAATGCGATACAGAATTTGGCAAATCATTTACAAACAATAGAAACAGAATCGGGCCTAGGTGACTTCCTTGCGGAACACCTGATGGAGCATTAATCGATTTTGAAAGACATCCCTCAAACAAAACTAGTTGTGTCCTATTTTGTAAGTAAGATGAAATCCAATTTACCAAATTTATACTAAAGCCAATATGATTTAATTTATAAAGTAAAAATTCATGGTTAACCCTATCAAAAGCATTACTAAGGTCTGTATAAATTGTATCGGTTTGTTTACGCTGAACAAACCCCTTTATCACAGTAGAAGTAAAGTGTATAAGATAGGTAATAGTTGAAAGACCACTACGAAAACCATGTTGATATGGACTTAACAAGGGTTGTATTTTTAGTGAAATTACAGTAGGAATTAACTTTTCGAACAATTTTGGAATAGCACTTAATTTAGCAATTCCTCTATAATTCGAGGCATTTGTTAGACTACCAGATTTGTGTAAGGGTATTATATAAGACTTCTTCCAACAAGTAGGAACATAGCCATATCTAAGGGAATAATTAAATAATAACGTTAGAGGTAATGCTAATGTATCTGAACAATATTTTATTATGCGGGGTATACCGTCAGGACCTGGACATTTAATAGGTTTTAAACTACGTAGATTTTTAGAGATCTCTCGACTTTGTAAGAAGGGCATAAATATTTGAGCTATCTTTGATAGTTCATAAGGATATGGATCTTTAATCGGATAAGTAGTATTAGAATAAGTCGTGGCAAAAAAAAATTGCAAAACATTCTGCAATTTCGGAGTTTTTCGAAAATTCTTGGTTATTGTATTTTAAAATAGTAGGCTTAGAAGAAACTTTTCTTTTTAGATTAACAAATTCATAAAATGACTTTGGATTGGATTTAAAAATATCCTTAATCTTGTTAAGGTAAAGATTATACAACCTTCGAGATTCTATTGTATATTTTGATCTAGCAACAGAATAGTTGGCATAGTCTATAGAGGAGCCAGATTTTTTATATTTTCTAAAAAGTTTATTTTGTTGAGTTTTTTATACTTGATAATTCACGTGTATTCCATGGATGCCTATCAGAGTTTTTAGTTCTAACAGTAGGAACACATTCAGAAATAAATTTGTTTAGAATAACATAAAATTTATCTATTGTAAGCTCGAGATCAATAGGACTCTTACAAAGGCATATATAGGTTCAATTTACAGATGAGATAAGTGAGTTGAGTTTGCAGAAGTTCGTTTTTAATAGTTAAAAGTAGTTTTTAATGAGTTTGATGAATTGTCAGAAATTAAATAATCATGTATCATGGATATACATAGAGTTGGGTGATAGTTATCTTCAGGAATACAAATAGGAGGTATTCTAACTAATTCAAAATATGGTGTATGATTTACGAAGACTAGATCAAGGATTTTCTCATAATTATTTACTATATTATTTATTTGTTGGAGATTAATGTCACAAAATCGGCTAATAATTTCAGAAATAAATTGATTTAAATTTATATCAGATGTCAATGGAGTAAGAGCTTCTGACTCTGGCAATGAAAGCCACTTCACAGATGGCATATTAAAATCGCCAAGAACTAATATTCGGTCTGAATCATTCATATTATTAATTATGGATTGTATTGCTAATATATGCTGATTATGAGCAAGTGACGAATAATTTAAATTTAGCCAATTCAATGGATATGCCGAGAAATTCTATATCAGTTAAAATATTTAATTGAATAACATTAGTGGAATATTTGGCGTCGACTGCGTCGAAAAAATTTAGAAGCTTATTAAGTGAAATTACCTGATAGTTTGCAAAATCTTACTGTCTGTTTATTTTTCTCAGTATTATTGAAATAGAGAATTAAAAAAAGCTTACTCTCGGAAATAGAATTATAGTTAAAATTTTTTTCTTATTCAGTCTTAGAATTAGAACCGCCCGCCTTATTCTAGATCAAATTGGAATGCGAAAAAATTAAGCGGAGTCCGATCTAATTTGGAGGTGGAATAAGGCATATTCAGGTTAATTCTGAAATTAAATATTGTGTGAATTAGTTCGCTCTTCCCTGTACAACACTTCACAGTGATTTTTTTGAAGAAATTAGTTATTCTGTATGAAAGGGAGGGGGAGTGTGATGACAATTTATGCGAAAATATTCGCTGATATATGACGAAGTTCAAATGTAAATTTTAATCTTTGTTAATCTTTTTAATTTTTCTCTACCGTCTTGCAATTTTGTATCATCATTCCTCTCCAACCGCTCGAAAAAAATTGTATACCACGGTAATTCTTCTTGCGTTTGCGATATTTCGTCAGGTGTTTCACAGGGCTCAATTTTAGGTCCACTCCTTTTTATGTTATGTATACGTTAATGGTCGTGATTTAGCTATTCAGCGAAGTATACGCGTGCAAGGGAAATCAATTAATTCTTCGCAGTAAATTGCTCAATCTCACCACATAATTTTAAAATTAAATTGCTGCAATTTTTTTGTTCTTTGGAATAAAAGAATTATATATCTGGCTTACAGCATAGAGTTGATATCTCACAAATTAACATTACGGTTTGTTAAGCATATATGTAAGAATTAGAAAAATGTGCGTTATTATACGCTTTCTGTCAATTTGTAACCCAATGAGGATTTTTTTGATTTATAAACTGAATTGAAATATTTCATCTATGTGAACAAATTAGTAATACTGTATGAAAGGTGATGACAATTTGTGCGAAAATTTTCGCTGATATATGACCAAAAATATACCAAATTCCGACAATTAGCAAGGAAGTTCCTTACCTACGGGGAATCGCAAATACCAAATTACAGGCAATCCGTATGGAAAATCTTGCTAAGACCTAAAATGTTTATTGATTATTAAAGATACATTGTGGCTTGTATTTGAAATTAACGTTACTATGGTGGATTTGACGTAATAAATATATGAAATGTGTTTATTTTTTCATATACGTGATATATATTATCAGTCTATATATTTCCAATGAATTTGTAATTTGTACTGAAATTATATCTATGAACATTTTAATATAATTAAAAAATAAAATTTCAAACAGATCGACATACATATATAATTCATAACCTTAATAGTTTCCGATCTCCAGAATCATAGATAATCTTGTAACACACAAAAATTTCTGAAATTTCCGGAATTTTTTTTTGAGTTTGACTTATATCAAGACTTTAGTATTAAATTTATATTTAAAGAATATGCATGATATTAGTTCCTTTGGGAAGTTTGATTTATTTTTTCATCATCGATAGATTAAAATCACTTCGGTATTCTCAGACTATTCAATTCATATACATTTTTAATTAAACTCTGTAATAACGATTACATTTATGTACAAGTTATTATTATTTTGTTGATTCAGAAACCTGTGCTGGTACGTACCACCTACCTTTGTTGAGCTAACTGTCAAAATATTTACAGTAAAGTCCCGTTAATTTTCTCAAGGTTTTTTATTTGGTTTACATTTTTATTTAGTCATAATTTAAATAGTTTTTTTTTCAATATGAACTTTAAATGTAATAAGTACCATTTTAATGAAAAAATCAAAAACAAAATTAAGTATCTTAACAACCCGGAATTTAGATTCAAACAATCAGGATTATAGAATTCAGAATGAGTTGTGAAATGCAGTCCGGATTACCGGATTATCCGTATTAGCCAGGCCCGAATTATCGAGATTTTACTGTACTGGTTTTTAATGCCTTTGAATGATGTTAATTAATAATGACAATAAACGGATTTGTGTTACTTTTTTAATATGCTTTATTTAATATATGTATATATAGAAGTAAACAAAACAAAAATATTTATCGTAATAGTAAATGTATATTATAAATTTGAGAACGATAAAAATGTATACATTTATAACATCGTTTGTTTGTTTGCCTAATTATTATTTTTATTATTATTATTTGTTGCTGCACAAAATTGCTGAAAAAATCATAACAGTAGACATACATGAGGACCATGATAGTATTATAAATTCAGAAACAAATTATCTTGTGACTGGCTAAGTCTAGCAAACATAAACCAGAGGTACAGGGGACATGGAATTATTTTAATCGAGTGCATAAAACAAAAAAAAAAAACTCATCAAATTTCGATAAAACTGTAATAAATTATTAAAGCAGATGCGAAAGGAAACAAGCCATAATTTAATAATTAATGCGTACACGGTTACCATTTTTAATTGATGTCTATTCTGAGCGCGAACGTTATATAAACATTCATCTCCTCTACAAACGATACGACGAATTTAAAAATTATAGTATCAACTACATTGTTATAAAATAAACATTTATATATGGCTAAAATACAACAAACTAAATCACAAGAATGATTGACTCTGTACAATTAATCATTTATATGTGGAGTACAGTTATTGGTGTCAATACAATTTGATTAAATAATTAATCATACACAGCCCGAGGCAAAATAATATTCACATTAACTTCAAATAAGAAGTACATTTTTTGTTTTTCCCAATGTTCCTATTTTTTGTTTTTTACATTGTTTGTGTATGGATAGACGTTGGAAAATATCCATCACACTAACGCAAAATGTAAATTACTAAAAAGTATACACACAAGAAACGTTCAATAGAAAAATAGTAATGCTGGCGGAATGCTGATGTTGGTTGTATTTTGTGTATGTTTTGGTTTGCTATGAGGAAGGGTAGTATTTGTGAAAGTGCCGCCTTTGTTGCGCAGATGGGCGGGGAATATGATAGAAAAGTACAACAAACTTAGGCAGGAGACATAAGCTTGCAAGAAATCGGCACACCAATTCCCTATTAGATTTTACATTTCGGTAAACGTTCATCCAGTGATAAGAACTCGTCCTTTCTGGCCAAGTACTCATTGTAACGCAGGAAGGCATAACTGTAAATATAAAGAGATTCAGTAAAGCTAATCGTGGCTGTGCCTTGTGACATACTTACTCTACGTAATCAAAATCTATGGTGGAATGTTCGGCTTGTATGAGACACCATATGACCCAGAAAAAGTGTGATGCCAATGCAAATTGGTTTACCTGCACATATAGGCGCTCTACTTCAGCATCGGTTACATCGCTCTTTTGCAAGTACGTTTGCAGATATACTCGCAGCCACTTCAATTGGAAGTCGCGGCTGGGATAACGGGTGTAATCCACAGTATCAACGCCAGCAAACTCGGTGAAGTGGTTGCCAATGTCAAAAGCTTGGAAATTGTAGTCAGCGTATTCGTAGTCAATGAAAGTGACGGTTTGTCGAGATTCGGTATAAACAACATTGCCCAGCAATAAATCGTTATGTGCAAATACTACCGGCGAGTCTAAACTTTCCAAACGTTTATACAGTTCGGCAAATTCATCGCGCATTCGTTTTATAGGTAAAAATACGCCCTCGAGTCTGCGTAAGCCCAAATGAAACATTAAAAAAAAGAGATGAAGACAGGCATTAATAGGGATTTTAGAGCAAGGAGCGGCATCATATAACAGACATGAACATGCATGATCGTCTATTTGTTACTTTGTTTTTCGTTGTGTTGTACGACAACTGAATTGGATCATTCTTAAGAGACAAAATGAATACGAACGAAGGACGTACGACGAAAGTAACAACGAAGTACCGATAAACTCGTTGCTAAACACGACAACCACCCAGCACCCTCACTGGATGCAACGTTCGTACTCAATGCGTTCCGCTCGCCCTCGTTGGACGACCGCTCATCAACGAATTCTACAAAATAATGAATTTGTTTTTTTCCTTTTTGCAAAAAGAATATCAGTTCGAGACAATAGAAGAGACAATTACCTTTTATGTTTATCGGCATCAGTGAATCGTTCAGGTACTAAGTCAAAGAAACTTTGTGTCTTTTTCCACAGCATTGGTACGGGCTTTGCATTTCGGTTCCAATCGGGTTTCACCACTCTGTGCATATCTGCCATGCGTTGAGCCACTAACGACCATATCTCGGGAAGTAAAACACTCTCCGGGTTGAGAGTAACGCCAGGTACAAAATCATAGACCAAACCATTTTTAAATGTAGCATATAGAGTGGGTGCAAAACCATAACTGTGCAACAGAATTATATTTCTGGTTTCGGCTTTGCGATCTATTAGCAGGTCTGTTTTATTGCCATATATTCGGACAAGTATTACATCTTTCTGTTTCTGGCCACATTCATTCGTGTAATTATGCGACTCTGTGTCAGTGTCGGCAGCATCAGCATCACTGAGATTTCCCGAGTCATTATTTTCATCGACAGGACTTTCTTCGCCATTAACGTTCGGTGCAGTGATATCTTCGGAACAAATGTGTACACCATTAACTCTATTGGCAATGGAATCAACATCATGATGCACTTCTGGTGGATTATAAAAGCAGCCAACTAGTTTATTTGTTATTCCATCGGTAAATTTCTATATAGAAAAACCAAAAAGACGTAATTGTTATTAACATTGATTAGCAGTAAATCTTATTTCTCAACAATCTGTGAATGAAAAAGTCAAAGTCCAGTATTGAACGTTTCATAATATATTAGCAACGACTTTACGGCTGTCATATGTAAATAAATCTATCACATGTGTTGAGATTAGTTGATATCACCACACCACACGAATACATGTACCTATAAACACATATTAAAAAAGTAGCGTGGCCACAAGTTCCTTGACACACAATGAATCACAAATTGTGGCGATAAGATAAAGAGAACTTAAATTCCATATTGAAAACGTTAACAATCGAAACAATTAGTCGTAAAATTTCATCTCGATTGGTAATCAACGTGATTATTTGTTTGATTGTTCCTGGTTTGCGGCTTCGAATGTTTTATAGAATTTAAAAGTTTTGACGTCCGAGCCAAAGATCCGGCGGCGCTATTGATAACCTTCGACAAAAAAGTAAGTTTAAATAAAAAATGCGCCCCTATTTTTTAACAGATAAGACCAGAATATTTGCCTACTCTCTATTCTTTTAAATAGACAAAATAACAATAATTGTTTTTATTTGTTATAATTTCACTGATAATATGAGAATGAATGAAGAATAATATCTGTGAAATTATTTGCTGTTGTTTTTAAACGTATATATATATATGTATTACAATGTTAATATAAAATAAAAAAAAGTTTCCAGAAGTTATTTTTTCAAATCAGTAGTTGTTTCATAAAACGGCATTTACATTAGAATTATACTTATACTTTATGAGGATTAATTTAAAATGTATACAATGGAATTGACGATTTAGACCCACAGAGTTAACGAATTGGAAAATATTTGAAACTCGAACAACAATACAAAGGGAAGAAAATCTAATTGTACATTGCATTGTACTGGATTTCGTGAACCCAATGATAGGTCAAAAAAAAAATTCGAAATGCATATGTCGTTTACATTGCGGAGACTCCATTTCATATGTCATCGAAATCAAGGGGTTACCAGTTGTGGGATTCACTAACATTTTTTGTCGATAAAACCCTACTGACCCCAGAATCAGAGATCTGGCACTGGAAGTCAATAGATTAGTCGGCGAGTAGAAGCAGAAAAAGTGGCTAGAACATCTGAAATGTTGCAATATCGGTACCGGATCGAATAAATTGTGGGCAACGGTGAAGTCGCTCTCGAACCCAGGAAGAAAGGACGATCGGATTGAGGTGACATATCCGAAGGCAAGGATGCCAGCAAAGGTGAATCGTACAGTCCGATTTCACTTTTGTCGCCAGTAGCCAAGACTCTCGAGGCCCTTCTACTCCCAAGTATCAGAGAATGCTACGCAGTTTCCTATCATCAACACGGATTCCGGAAGAAGCACAATACAACAGCTTTACACGTCATTTCCGCACGTATCGCGAATGGACTCAACCAGAACAAGCCATGTGATAGAACAGGCGCTTGACATATCAAAAGAATTTGATACTGTCAAGCACGCCATGCTGTTCGATGACTTCGAAAGAACGACCCTTCAGCCAAGTTTGAAACGTTGTGTCATTAATTATATGTGCGGGCGCCAGTCGTACGTGGAATTCAGAAACAAGAAGTCCAAGACCCGTAGAGTAAAATATCTCCGGAACTGATCATCCTCTACCTTTCTGGTATTCCATGCCCACCTGACGGCGTTGAGAGCATAATGTACGCGGATGATTGCACGCTCATGGCGTCGGGACCCAAAATTGATGACATATGCGATCGGTTGAATGTCTATCTCGCTGATTTAGAAGAGTTTTTCCACGCGAGGAATATTAAAATATCCACCACAAAGTCAACGGTCACACTGTTAACCACATGGACAGCGGAGGATGAATGTGCAGGTCGATGGGTCCATAATTCCGACAACAAATTACCCCAAGGTTCTAGGGCTCACATTCGATAGCCTTTACAAGTCGTTCGCGCATGCTACAGCTATTTGCGATAAGGTCAGGAGCAGGTACAAGGTTCTCAAGTCACTAGCAGTACTTGGGGAGCTGATAAAGAAACCTTGTTGACAACCTACAAAGCAATAGGCCGGTCTGTGGTAAACTATGCGGCTCCAGTGTGGTCCGCCAACGTCAGTGCTACGCAATGGAAAAATATTCAATCCTGCCCAAAAGCCGCCTTTAGGGCTGCAACAGGGTGTCTCTTCATGACTCCGATAGACCACTTACATGAGGAGACGAACATCCTTTCTGTGCGTCAACACAACAGGATATTGTCGTTGCAATATCTGCTTGGGTGCTTCAGAAGCAGCCATGCTAACCACCACCTAATGGATAGGCACCCACCGCACAGGCACGTAAGGAAGGGTCTTCATGATCTAGAGACAGAAGTCCAGAGGTATAAAAGAGAGCCTCTAGATCAGCAAGCTTATCAAGCAGGGTTGAATCGTATTCACTCGGATGCAGTTGAGGGAGCAATTCAATTCGGAGTTCACCCGCTATCAATAGAAGCAGAAGAGCAGCAGCTACCGCGACAAACGAGAGTGGTAGTCGCCTCAATTCGTATTGGGCGCGAATTGATGACACAGTGCAGAATATCTGTCCGGCTAAGCCCACTCACCTAACCCCATCTTCTCTATGGACCGAACCCATAAAGGTCGCCCACCATTTGAACTTGGAGTTAAAAGCTGAACCAGACTAACAAAAATAAAAAAAACACACATACATACATAATAACTGCTACAACAACAACCTCCGCAAAGGAAAGTTTCAATCTTATTAAAGTCAAGACATTCTAACTTTAGTTATCTACTACATTTGTGCAGTGGTAGAAGTGTGTATTTTTAAATGCATATACAGCTTTCCAAACAAAAATACTTCGCAATTTCCATGCATACAACAACATTATGAAGTAAATAACAATTATATGTGAGGAGTGGCAAGAAGTGAAGAAGTATACATGTTTACGAATAAACAACGGAAACGGCTTTATTACAGTCATGTGCACAATATAAAAGTATTATTTAAATTAACGTTAACTCATTTGACATTGCGATGAAACAGAAAAAGATGGATGTATTGTCTAAGTAAGGATGTATTGTCTAAGTAATGAGGGAATTTGTAGGTGATAAATAAGATTATATTATAAAAAGCTGTTATACGAAGTTTACTATTGTTATTATTATTTACATATTATTTTGACATAGTGCCGGTTATTGGATACTCAATGATAACTGCACAATTTTTCTCAAAATCTTAAAGGATCAAGTATTTTGTAAACTTTAAGAATTTTTGTCCTTGAAGTTAAAATAGTTAATTAAATAATAATACAAAAACGTTTTTCAGAGAACAAATTCGGGGAATATATTCTAATAGAGATATGTATATAATACAACAATATATACACATTTTTATATCGCTTGGATTGAACAATGCTTGGTACTGGAATTATATACATAACCTACTTTTGACCACCAACTCTATTGATCTATTCATCAATATACGTCTTATCCTGTAATTACAATATTTATACACACTTATGTCTATAATTTACAATATACAAATGACAATGAAAAGTAGAAATATATACAGCAAGTAAAAATGTTAATTTAAGGCAAGGCAATCTTTCATAACGAAAGCTATTTAAATGTTGGCAGCAATTTATTCAATAAAAAAACTACAAATTTATTTGCATTGTAACAATCAAATAACAACTGTCCAAATGTTTAGCATACAGATTTATTAGCTGGTATGACAATTTAATGGGCTTGTCGTAGTGCTTGTCGGACATACCCACAATACGCGAAATAATTTGCGCTAAGTGCGCCATAAATCGTTCTTTCGAGAAGGTATCAAATCAATGAATGTGTTTATCCCAAACGATATCACGGAAAGCATAATAAATGTTTCAACGCGAAAATAACAAATATATTATTTCGTGCTGAAATGGAAGAAAATTAACTGATTAGATTAAATTTGACATAAAAAAAAACATTTTTAATTTCGAAAAACTGCATATTTCGACAGTAGGAATTCGTCGTATTAAGTAAATGGTTCAATCATGTACCTATGATTATTATTATTTTTTAACATGATTAATTCTAGTTGTATTCCAATGGATGTTCGGATCATAGCATTGATAAAAAGTTGTGGTCAGTGTCTGTATATTTATGGCATTTTCTAATTAGAGAAAATTACGCAAATATAAATTATAAATGACGATATACAATTATAGAAACATAAAACATATTGTGATGCTGTTGGCTATAAAAATATCTTTTAGCATATATAACAGCTATATTTGTGTTTGACACAAATTCGATTTGAAAAGATTTATTGCCATCGTTGACGGCATTGCCATTAATACATAGATCTACACTTTTCGTTCAAAATGTTACTAACAAATGGTTAAATACAAATTTAAAGTAAAAGACTAACGAAAAACGGGTTTAAAATGCCTTTAAAAGAAGTGCAGAAATGTCAGGAAATAGACAGAAAATCAAACTATAAACAAAACAAAACTATATCTTATTTGAAGGTGGAAATTATTTGTCCACTCCTTCTGGTACCTTATTACTTTGAAGAAAATTAAATATGTTATAATGTGAACGGATTATCTTTGTCAAAAATCCTATGAATCGGAAAATGGGAATTTATTTCATAATTGTTCAATATGAAATAAGAGTAAAAACTATTTTAACGTGTTTTGTTTACATTTTTCGGTGACAGCGAAATGTCGCTTACATTAAAATTTCATATTACCATTACGGTGATTTAAACTGCTGTATAATTTTCAACAAATGATATATTTTAATAAATTTTTGAGGAATCATTCCTAAGGTGTTTTCACTCATTATTTATGAAACTGTTATACTGTTTCATATACATAATTTGTATATATATAAATATATATATATTTAAAGTAATAAGATCAATAGTAAGTATTCGAAATTATATATACATTAAAGGAATATTTATTAAAATGAATGTTTAAATAGTAATAACCCTAACACAATTTCATAAAAAATATGTGGAAACTCATAAATTAATTTTACTAGCATAAATGAGCGGTATACCAAAATAAATTTGTCTCCAACATATTTGTTTTATCGCCAAGTAATATAGGTGAAGTGGTTAGAATAGATTTGGTTGGGATGCAAAAGGGGAGTTTACTCCACCACATTTCCGGAAATCGGACATGCAATTAAGCCAGACATGGCCTTTCAATACTTCTATAAATTCTGTGTCCAGAGTACTTCAGTCTTTTCTCATTACAACTCCTAGTGTCATTACGTATACATACACAAAATATGTATTTTAATTTTATAGGAAAAGCCACTATGGGAATATAAATGTAATCAGTCGGTAGGTACACCACACACTGTAATAGTTATACAAAGGAAATAAAGTCATTCAGCTATATCGCAGGTTATCTCAGTAATATTTTAACTTATATCTATATTGTAACAACATTTGACTGAATTCTATCTAATGTAGACTTTATTTTTGTTTTTATATCACATAAGTTGACAGTAGCTGTATACATGCAGTATTTTATCGGTTAACTATAGCAAATGCTTCTTACTCTATGATGAGGTATTTTCAGCTTCTATTTATTTTTAGTTAGTTAGTTAGTTTGAAAAGAGGGGTGGTTTAAAACCACCACATGTCCATTATGGGACATACACTTAAGCCATAGTAGGCCTGTTGTGCGCTCTAGGAAGGAAAAGTATTTAGATTGGAATTATTTTTTTAAGTATTTTGTTTGGTCTCCCTATTCTTCTAGGAATTCTGTGTTTTTACAGAAGTCCTTTAATATTTTCCATTCACACCCCCTTAGGTCATTAAGTTCAGGAATAGTGTCGGTTTTCAAGAATTGGGTTCGGATGAATGCAAAAGCTGGACAGTGGCATAGAAAATGTTCCAACGTTTCGTTGTCTTCCCCACACGCTCTGCACCTGCTGCTTCCCGAACACCCAATCTTGTGTAAATGTGACTGCAGGTTAAGGTGTCCTGTGAGAATGCCTATCAGTCTGCTTAGTTCTTTCTTGTTTAGCGTGAGTATTTGCTTAGTCTTATCCTCATTTGGGTCTCCCCATAAGATTTTTGTGTTTTTTCCAGTCCTCTCGTTATTCCACAGTGTTTTGTGCGCCTCTTTCGCCCATGACCTCTTTTCTAGACGTGAAGCGCTGAAAGGTTTTGCACTGTTCACATCTATGTTGATTAGGTCCGTAGCACGTCTGGCGAGTTGGTTGGCTATCTCGTTTCCTATGACTCCTGAGTGACCCGGTACCCATATTATACGTACAAGACCGTGTCGTGAGAAGTTGTTTATTGTTTTTATGCATTCCAGTACGGTTTTTGATGTAACTGTCTTGGATGTTATTGGATGTTATATTATTTTTAAACGTCTTAATAGAATCCTATCAGCGCTCAATAAGTAATCAAGCATATGATAAATTGTTTAATAGAGATTGTGTTATTCAAGATGTACTGGTATTGCAATTTTAAAATGTAATGCTATGTTCCAGACCCTGCAACCTAGATTCCATTAATATTGACCATGTAATATTAATGGAATCTATTAATCTATTATTAACGGAATCCGTCTCCATGAAGATAAAGAGCAAATAGAGACAATCGAACGTCTACTATGCAGATGCCAATACTATAACATTCATTCTCTGCCGTAGAACCTATTACCATTCATGGCTTTGCCACAATAAACAAAATTGTTAGGTACATTGAAGATTTAAGTAGTTTTCGATTAATATAAAACATGAATATGATATGCATCGAATTTGTGTAATAGGGAAGAGGGGACACCTTTGAAAATGTTTTGCTTTCAAACTTCATGTACATATGTAACCTTCACACTGAATATAGGTACATATGATATACCTTACGTTCGATTTAAATATTTTGTTACTGTTTAATGGACGAAATATATTTTATACATACATATCAGAAATATAATTATTTAAAAAATAGATCAAAACGTATTAGCTAATTTTTAATGAAACATAAAAACAAATATAGTGACAATTATAGTTACTGAAACCAGTAATATTATTATTACATATCACTAAATTACGGTTTCATTTAAAAGCTATCCGTTATAAGCCTAAGTCACTGAGTAAATATTAAATAAAAAATACTCATGCACACTTTCTACTTAAAATGTACCATAGGGACTATGTAACTTTCTTTTACATTCATTGGTTCACGCTAAAGCGAAATTAAATTTTAAATTCTCTCTATCTTTTGCAACTGACAATAGCATTCCGACAAAGCCACGATGTACGACGGTATACTTAATTATTATGTGTCACCAGGAAGAATAATTTATTGTAATTTAAACAACAAGTGAACCGATGTAAAAAACAACAAAAACATTATAACTTTCGTTGTACAAATGGATTGACTTATAGAATATAGAACGGTAATCACTTGGTCTGATCCCGTACTGCAAGAATCTACTAGATTTTACTGTTTTCTTCGACATCATATACGAAAATTCGTTATCGTAGTAAAAAGTAGTAGATTCTTGCTGTACGGGAACAGACTATTTGTATGACATGATCGATCTACTTTACCTTAAATTGAACATAATTCAGGTTCCAGGATGGCCGAATCGACGTTATAATTTGTTTAGCACCTTCAATAACGTCATTTTCATCAATGTGTATTGGAACAAATGGTACATTTGAGCAGGATGGCGAAGTTACAGCTGAGGAATTCTTAATGCCTGAACATGTTTTTTGATCTGTAGATGAGTTAGTGACCACTTTGTTGGGAACACGTACGATACCAGCAGATGTAGTGTTCTCTGTATAGCAATTTAACTTGGTTTCTGTGCCCATGCTAGTCTAAATGCGACAAATGATAATTTAGATAAAATTACAGTAAAATCTGTGCTTTGGCGCCAAACGAGTAACCAATTCCAATCAGTGTTTTTTGTTTTGCTCCGATATTTATCGAACGACTTTTGTTTTGCTCTGATTCAGGAATATATGTATGTTTTGTTGTTTACACCACCACCACGAATATATTTTTCTTTGATTCCGTTGCTCTTGTTATTGTTGAATAAATTTCGTCATAAGACGAAGTTCAATCTTTTTACACACAAAAACAAACGGACGCACAAACGATATTTTTTGCGCAGATTTGTTGTTCCTTCTTCCCGTCTATGTACTAACACGACGTTCTGTTACCTCACGCCACCACGAAAATGAGTGTACGGCAAATTACCAAAGTTTTTTTCTTTAATCTATTTTTATCGATTTTCCACGTAATATTTTTAAAAAGGTTCATAGACGAAATGTGTAGCCTTGTTTATTTTTTTGGTGTTTTCTTTCTGGGATTTGTGGGATTTGTTTAGCAATGTATATTGATTTTGATAAATTGAAAATGCGAATGATTTATAAAAACAAACGCATGAACGGCTGCTAATGCAAATAGCTTATCAAGGAAAAATAATATGTATAAAACTTTTTTAAATACAAAAAACGAATCGCACACAGCTCTAAAACATTGAAACAACAACCCTCTATGAAATCCGCTTAAGAACTGAAAGGAAATCTGGTAGAGTTGGAACGAACTAGTTCATTGGTACTATTCCGAGAAAGGAACGATCGGAACTAGTTCCAGCTCTTTAGGGTCGTACCTAAATTCATGCGTATGCGTACGAATTTATTCACCTCAAAAGTTAAATAAACGTATTTCAATGAATGCTACCCAAATACGCATTGCGTATCCAAATATAAAGTTGAAATTGTTCAACTTTGACAATGCGTATTTTGAAATTTTTGTCCTTTGAAAATAGAATTTCAGTGATTGAAAAAATTGTGTTTCTATAAAGCTAAACGTTTTTTGATCAATTAAAATGTTGTTTTTGTTTTCGTCCATTTTCGCCGTTTTCAGTTGGTACAGATTCAAATAAAGTCCTTGCGTATTTGGGTAATACGGACGTGTAACAAACCCTATAAAGGTGAGAAGGTGATTAGTTTTGTACGGAGCGCAATAAATTAGGTACGTCCCTTAATTAATATAGTTCCTATCTCTGATCCAGTTCCATTTTTGAACTATTTGGATCAAAGAAACTATTTGGAGCAAAGGAACTATACTATGTAGGAGTCGGAACTGTATGGAGCAAAGGAATTGTATGGAGTAAAGGAATTATATGGAGCAAAGGTACAATATGGATCAAAGGTACTATACGGTTGTACAATGAGAGGGAAGCCTCCAAGACACCAGCCTTAATAAAATTCGCTTGTTAATCGTCGTTCTGCCAAGACTCAAGCGACGTCGTACGCAAACCTTCGCCAACAAATGGTCTGTTCCAGTACTTTTTAATAGTAAATCTAGTAAAAGGGAAACATTTCAAAATAAGTCTCAGAGTACAAAATAATTTGAAAATTTCGGGAACGCAAATCTAGTAAATATGCCAAAATTAGATGGCAATACTTCAAAATCAAATTTCTCAAGTAAAAAGTTTACAAAGATAACGCCATTTTGTGCTCTCTTAAATTTAATTTGCAAAACATGTAAAATGAGTAGATTCTTTTAGGTTCTGGAACGGAACAATTGTTTGGTATGCAGATAATAAATAAATAGTTTTGGTATTCAACAAGGTGTATTTATGGTGTTTTTACACGATATGTATTTTACTATGTGCTGTCACTTATTTCATCCATATGTAATTCCTTATGTGTGTCAAAATTAGCGGCGTACACAAAACATTTATTTTTGTGTTCAAATCGGCATATGTATTTTACATATGACATAACCTATAAACAAAAAAACACTTTTATTTTTTTCTTAAATCAACATAATTTTTTTTATTAAACACCTACAAACGAAATAATAATTTGTAATTGTTGCCTTTTCATCCTTTTCTTGGACTTGCAATTGAAATATTTTCTTCCAACAATGTGTTTCATTCAAACAGCTGATTTCCTTATGTTTCACATACGAAAATAGGGCGCGTCCTATTCGGAAAAAATACATATGTAATTGCATATCGTTTTGACACATTGAAATTTCCGTATGTTTCACATGACGAGTTCGATTTCCATATGCAAAAAAGTGACAGCACATATGTAAAATACATATCGTGTAAAAACACCATTAATAAGGTGTATGCATCAGCTACAACAACTAACATTTTACAAAAACAACATTGCTGTTATAGAAATTAAATTGTTTACAATGGTAAACAGGTAAAGCCATTTTGTTTTGTGCTCTCTTAAATTTGATTCAATGTTTTGCCAGTTTTATGGGTTCAGGAACGGTTTTCGAGTAAAAAGTTGTAAAACTTGTAAAATTAGTAGATTATTTTCGGTTCTGCAACGAAGCTAAAATAAAAACGACGACTTAAAAAAATGAAAAACGTTCCACCTGCTAACGAATGGGAGGAGAAGACAAAATGGCCGATAAAGATGAACTCAAAATGGTATAACCGAAAGTTTACGAATGAGGTGGGATGGAGACTAAATGGAAAACCGTGTTGTTTACGAATGAGGTTTAGGCAAATTATGATTAGGGATAAGTAAATCGACTTTCGATTAATCGACTTTTTGTTTTGAAAAGTCCATGTCCCAATTATAAGGGCGAATGTTTAATTCACCATGATTTCTATTGCCATGTTCTGACGAGCATTCGAACAACGTAGTTCGCTCTCAGAATTACCTATATGAATTAACCCGTTCATACAACACTATTCTTCTCAACATATTTGTGTGTATTACCTATGAATTTAAATAGAAACAATTATTCTCTTTCTCCTGAATATAGTCAGAACCCATACCTATTTACCTTTTATTCATGTTTTCCATTTTTTCTGAAATTTTTTTTGTTTTTAATATATTTTTTATATTTTCTCAATTCAAATGTCACATACTGTCACATATACAAATTTGGAGAATTTTTTGTTTGAGTTTCGCCATATTTGTTTCTTGTTTTGTACGCTAATTAGAATCAAGGGAAAAGAAATGCATATCGCATCATGCAGAAAACGAAATTTACATCCTGCTACATATATAAAAACTATACAATTTTTAACTTTTCATTCATCATTTTCAATTTTACTGAAAAGGTTTGAAAATTTTATAAATATTTGCATGCTGTCAAAATTAATTTATTTTCGATAAATTCTCTGAATTGTTAGGAATGGGACAAATTTCTTGGTTATTCAGAGAGTGATTCCAATTGAACAACGTACAAAATTCGGTGTTCGCTCAGACATTTTTATATGGGGAAATAAGTAATTACCCAGTGGGAAAATGTAATCGATGGTAAACGAACGGGTAATGCACAGCCACTATGATTTGTTGATTACAGTATGCATTATCCGTAACACGCTGCATGTCCTACGAAAATAATATATTCCCCCATACTATCTATATAATGCATAATGTAATCGATGTGTCATAATGTATTATTTTATAGGTCCTTAGTAATATGTGAAATAATTTATTCTCCGGTTTTCATTAAATAATTTGTTGGTTTAAATGAAAAACATTTGTTTTTATTCATATATTTTATAATCACAAATATAACGATTTTACATATAGTTTTAAAAGGAATATAAAACGTATTCACAGAATATTTTTGGGTACAGGCAATACAAATATTTCCATTATTGTTATCTGAAAAAATGTTGCAATAATAAAAAGGAATATTTTATTATGATTTCATTACTTACTCTTTTTAAGATCAGATTCCAATTGATGGGATTGCTGTCCAAGGAGGGTATCCAGTTTTTTGAAATTATGTTAAGGATTAATAATTTCACAATTTGTATTTTTTTCTTTATTCACTTCATGTACACAATGTTGTTTATTCTTTTTGCTAATAATTTACCACCGACTTTAACAAAATTACGTCTTTGTTGGTGCACGACACATACAAAACTGACAAATTTACAATCCGACATGAGAGAGTCGACAGATAACGGGACTTCAAAAATAAAAATCAAGAAAAAAGTGAAACATTTCATTACCTTGTCGTATCCTTTGGGAAACGCTAGGTAATTAGTACGAATTTTTTGTCAATTGAAATTACCCTCTCGTTACCTTTTGGATATATTATATAATGTATCATCTATAATGTCTTTAATAATTCAACTTTTTGCTCAATTATATTATTTTCTCGATTCTTCCGGATACATTATATAATGTAATGATTATAATGCATTACTAAATCGATTCTCAATGTAATACGTTCCCACTTTTCCCACTGGGTACTTCATAATTAAGGGTCGAACAATGAGAGAGCGAACGACGCTCGTCTGTACATGGCATATGATACAATCACGGTATAATTTTTACAAGGTAGGGCACAGCAACCAACTGATTACAATTTTTTCTCAAGGTGGCTTGTTCCATCAAATCAAAATACATATTTTGTGTATGTGTGCGTATTGTTTTGAATACAATGTCAAATAAATTGAAATATATTCAAGTTTAATTGAAATAAAAATAAAGGTTTTTTTTTGTTATGGATGAAACAAACATTTTATGGTATTCCCTACTGGATTGTGGGAAGAAATCATAACCTTTCATTCATTTTTCGCGTTTTTAGTTTTCTGTTGAAAAAATGTCAAATAAACGAAACACTTGTTGCGTATATTTATTTTATTTTTGGCAAAAGAGGCCACGCGTGCATAGTTGTTTTTTTTTGTTATTCACCTCAAGCTGCCCTACCTTGTTTTATTGTACCATGGATACAATTATTCAAGGTAGGCTATATATTGGTCTGTTCCCGTACTACAAGAATTGTGGATTTATTATTTTTGTTATTATCATTGAATTTCTGATTGTAGTATTACAAAATGTATATAAATGTATTTATAGATTTTAGTTTTTTTTTTTGGGTACTGTATTTAGTTAATATAAGTTATTGGCCATTTTTTCTTTTTTATATTACAATGAAGTGAGTTAATAAATGAAATGAATCTACTAGTCTTAAACGGCATATACATTAGAACTTTTTACCAGGCTACTTTATGAGGATTTATTTGACAATTAAACAATGGATTTGATAATTTAAATCCACTGGGTTAACAAAATCCGGATTTATTTGGCATATACGTATTTATGTAATCTAAAATAATAGTTAAAATTAGTAACTTCTTGAAGAACAGGAACATACAATATATTCTAATTTTTTTTATTTTACAACATTGATCACGGTACAATTATATAAGGTAACTGCAACAAATACAATTCAACAACAACCACATAGAAAATTGTTATTGTATGCAGCACTAGTGTCAGTTTGATATGACGAAAAATGTAAACATATATACGAAATATCAATAAATTTGATTTTTTCAAAATATAATATTTTTGAATTTTCAGAATAAAATTGAAAAAAAACATGAATGAAAATCTTGCTAAAAATAGCGTTGAAAATTGCAATTTTTCATTGCAAAAGGATTTGCTGCTTCAAATCTTCCCATTAGGAAATTGAAGTAAATTGTAAAGCAAAGTGCAACGAACTTCTGTTGCGATTTCTTTGATTTGAAAATATATAATTGTTACTCCCGCGATTAGTACTCTTTTGAATTAATATAATTGGAATTCTCATGCGAATTCGTGGTTGTAACATTAGTTCAGAAAAAAATAAACGCCAATACTATATTTTGCCATCGTATGCAGATTTGGGAATGAAAATATAGTAAATGTAAAACATTTTACATTGTGTTGTTTTTTCGGATTCCCTATACGCTGTAAAGCTCCATTTGTGTTAAGTATTTTTTTTTTCAAATATAATGTGACCAAAATTTTCCTGCTGGGTCTTCTACATAAATTAAAAATGTCATATCGAACTTGACACGAGTATTACGATACAATTAAATCAGCTTAGTATTGCAGTACATCAGCTTGTATAATTGTACCATGAACATAGATATGATTTATGGACACTTTTCCAGTAACATTTACTCAGTAAAACGACATATACATTAGAACTTTTTTTATTTGACAAATATGTAAGGGAATTGACAATATAAATCCACTGGATTAACTTAATCCGGCACAATGTAAATGTACTATAAGTCCTATTTTGGATAGTAAGCCGTTTTATTCTCTCTTGTAGTAATACTAAATAAACAAAAAATTACAAAATTTCACTTAAAATGCTAGAAATTTACCTTTTTTAATTATTAAAGAAGTAATTTTATAAAATAAAAAAACATGTTTTGACTTTCGTCGAAAGAGGGAAACACATAAGAGGATTCAAGCCTGGCCTATTAAGTTGGCTTTGTATGAAATGTCAATTTATAAAGGAATATCAGAGTCATACTTGTATTTGGACGCCGTTCTCCTTTATTCTTTTACAATAAAAGAAGCCAACTTAACACGCCGATCCTGCAGTCCTCTTGTGTTTCCCCCTTTACTCTAGTTAAGAGAACTTCAGGCTTGGCATGTTAAGTTTGCTTTTTATATTGTAAGAGAATAAAGGAGAACGGCGTCCAACATCAAGTTTGACTCCGATATATCTTTATAAATTGACATTTCATAAAAAGCCAACTTAATCCTCGTGTGTGTCACTTTTCACTTCAAAATACGTTAAAATTTTTTAAAGTTTTTGCATGTTGCTACGTTGTGAAGTGTAGATGACAAACAACAGGCGACAGATTCTCAAACTAATCCCTATTTAAAAAAAAAACCAGTGTGGGCATAAATCGCTTAAGATGGCAGCACTAGTCGTACGCTGTGCTCATGTTTTGAGTAGTTGGTAACCGCATAATTCGCCATTTTGAAAAATGTAATAGAATAACAGAACAAGCAGGGTGTTTTATACTTGAGTTTTTTCATTCGTGCTCCGCGTTTTGGTTTGAGAAGTTTGGGTTTTGCTGGCCCAAACAAAGTATTTTACTTTCTGACTTTCAATTTAGTTATACACACACACACAGTTTAATATGGATCGTAAGTGTTGAGGAAATTATTTAAAATTGATATACAATAATTTTGAGTTTAAAAAAATAAAGGTTATGGTCAAGGAGGAGGCGGTAGCGGCGGAGGTGGTGGATACAACAATTTTTCTGTACCTCCACCAAATTATCAAATGGGTTCCGATGGCGGTGGTGGACCGTATAGCAAGCCTCCTCCATCGTACAATAAACCAGGAGGTAAATATATAACTTGGTTGCTTTTAGTATCGACATTAAATATTAAATATATTGCAATTTAAGGTTACGATTCCGGCAATCGTGGTGGTAATTCAGGAGGTGGTTGGCAAGATCGCAGTGGCGGCGGTAGCGGAGGATATGGGTATGTATTTTAACTTATTCCATTGTATTAAGAGTGGATAAACAAATGTATCCGAAGCGTCCAATCAAGGCAGACTGATAATATCCCAAAATAAGTTTCCATAAATATTCCATAATATTTACGGCGTGTTTTTAAACTATTTTGCTTCTCAACTCGACGATTGTAGCCATTTTGTTGAAGATGTTCTATTACAATTCTCATTTTTTTTATGGGAAAGTGTTGCAAACATGAACAAATTGATTTTGCTTATTTTCGGCGGTGCAATAGGCTATTTAAAACATAGTTGCAAAAGTGTATGGCGTTTCATATGGAGGTGTTCATATTTTTTGCATTTTCCATTCAAAACTGCGACATTTTACTGAAATGTTTACGTACTTTTTCACAGAATTCTACTCGGCTAAGAAATTTAACCGGCGAAATATGAAAAAGGATATTCGTAGTCAATCGAGTTTAATACAAAAAATATCAGTAGTGCAATTCTGTAATTTTTTTTTCAACATTACCAACAAATATCGGTAAAATTAAAACACAAATGTTTCATATAAAAACTAAAATTTATGGTAACTTTATATCTGTGGGTAGGACTTACCGACTACTTTAATTTGATCATTAGCTTGCCGAATATTTTCGTTAATCTGGCGTTAAGCAGATATCATTGCAGATGTAAATAAGTTTTCGGAAGGCGGGCCAAAATACTTAAAGAGAAAAAAATTGTTCTTCAATTATCTGCATTCACGTCAAATAATGATTTAATATGCGACAATTTTATGATATAGTTATTGTATTATGATATATCTACCTACATAAAGAAATTCTCAATTTAGTCTGTAATTTTCTGAAACTTAAACATTTTAGTACGTTCCGAAATTTTAAAACTAATATTTGTTACAGTTTGTTTTTATATAAATAAATTCTAATGCAACAATTAATATAGTTAAATTAAAAAATATTGTTTTTTGTATGCTGTTGTCATCAGAATCTTTAACAGCAATTTTGACGTATTGTAACGACTTTCATAATACCGATTTGTCGTACAAATACGACAGTGGACAATTTTCGACACTACTACGCCAACCCTAAAAAGGATGAATAATTCGTTTGCAATAATAATAATAAGTTTTAATAACGTGGTATTAAAGAACGCCTTCATCTATATTGCATTAAAAATGCATTAATTGTCAAATTTACTAAATAGTCATATAATACTCGACAGGGTATGTTTATAGTTTAAATCGGACTCCAGTGTTTTTTTTTTGAGAAAATGCCGACAACAGAATAACATAAGTAACAGATTTTTAATGTGTTTATGTCCTCTTTGCGCTCTTTTAATATTTTGAAAATTGTACAAATATTCCATCATTCTCTCATTGTCAAAAGGCTAAATACCTATCTGCTTTATCAATAATTTAGCTTCATTAGCTTTACACGGAGATACCTGGTAATATTGTTTTAAGATTGCTCAGGCAATTTATTATATTTAGTAAAAGGATTATTTTTAGTTCAAATGTACAAGATGCCGTCTACTTGTATATGCCGAACATACGAGCATTTACCCCAAGTCTGGATAACTCGATTTCGTTTTAATAGTTGAGAAGCAATAGTTGTTTTTTATGTACAATTCAACGGATTTTTAATATATACATATATTTTTTGCTAAATATTAATAAATTTCAAGAGTATTTTAAAGATCCCCATACAAAAAAAAAAAAAAAAAAAAATATCTGACCCTAGACGCGTCGCTAACGATATAATGGTATGAGAGTGGTATGAGTTATAAAGGATTCTTCGTGTACTGAATAAAGTACTGTAATACAGTTGATTGCAATATTGCTTGAAATAAATATGGTTTTGAAATATTGGTAAATACTCTCACTGCGTTTAATCAAAATAAGGTCTACAACAAGGAATCAACAATTAAGTTGTGGCGGTATTTGTTATTACAAATGTGTACTGTGTTCATTATGTAACATAATTATTTAAAGCGTACAGAACAGAACAAAAATATCATCGAAGATGTATCTACGCCTCTTGTCTGACATACCCGAACCGCAAGTTACAGATTGTGAATCCACGATTAATTATATATATTTTTTTGAATCTACAACTTTGCTGAAATATGACCATAATGTTAAATGATGCGTTACTATTACCAATCCTATTTTAGAAATGGAGGCGGCAACAAGGACAGCTACAATAAAGGTAAAATCAAATTGCAAGCATTTATCAAATTGCTATGCAATTAACAAAATGAGTAATGTATAACAATTTGTAATTCAATTTATTTTTTTTATTTTCTACTTAACACGACTAAGATTTCTATATTATATAAATATATATAGGTGAAATAAGTCACTTTAAAGTATACGTTAAATTGTAAAGAATACGATTACTTTTACCAATGTTGTAGTGTGCATTTTTCCAATTCCATCGGATTCTGTTGTTGTAAATACAGGACTATTTCTCCTACATATATTTATATATTTTTTGATGAACTGTTTTGATTGAATGACTGACTTTATGGTATATATTAGTATTCGTGGGGACTTACATTTCTGAAGTGTTTAAATTGAAATACTTTTTTTACCAATCATCTCTAAATTCCTGTGTATGAAAATACAAGTAATATTTCTAAAAGTAAAAATGAAAAGAAGAGTTACTACTACTGGTTAATAAAGGTTAACACAAGATGTATTGTTAAAGGTTGTAAGAGTGTAATTCAGTAAAACAAGAATGTTTGTATGTGCGTAAAAATATTCTCAACAGAAGTCTGTAAATGGGTTTGAACTTAAAAAGTACATTCAAGCGTGTATGAAAGAGTATTAATTTTGGTAAAACATTGTTAAAATATGGTTAAAATTGACAAAAAACAAGTGTGTCTCACGAAAACTGCATATTCAAATCAGTAAATTGAAAAGAAAACTTTTCGATCCATTTGGTACGAAGTGTACGGATTAAAAGTGCATCTGTTTGAGTGTATCATCATAGTCTTCTTCAGTTAAACTGAGTGTAATAATAAATGTAGATTGACATATTATTTCTTTATATATTTGTAAAATTACATGCTATACAAATATTAATAATAACACACATTGCAGGTGGTGGCGGTGGATACGGTGGTAGTAGCGGCGGTGGTGACATGATTACTCAGGAGGATACCATCTTTGTATCTGGCATGGATCCATCAGCGACCGAATTGGACATTGAAACTCATTTCGGAGCTATTGGTATAATTAAAGTATGTGGATTTGATTTATTCTACTTGTAGAAACTTATTAATACCAAGTCTTCTGTTTATTTTTTGCAGAAAGACAAACGTACCATGAAACCAAAGATTTGGTTGTACCGTAATAAAGAAACTGGCGTTTCTAAGGGTGAAGCGACCGTAACTTACGATGACATTAATGCTGCTCAATCAGCCATTGCGTGGTTTGATGGTCGCGATTTTAACGGATGTATTATAAAGGTGTCCCTAGCTCAACGACAAAATAATTGGAACAAAGGAGGTGGAGGTCGCGGTGGTGGCGGCGGCGGTGGTCGTGGCCGTGGAGGTGGCGGCTTCGGTGGTGGTGATCGCGACCGTGGAGGCAGCCGTTTTGATCGAGGTGGCGGCTCAGGCGACTTTGATTCAGTTCGCGGTGGTGGCGGTGGTGATCGCGGACCCGGTGGAGATCGTGGTGGACGTCCAAGAATGGGCGGCCCCGGAGGTGGTGGTGGAAACAACAACGTTGCTCCCCGTGAAGGCGATTGGAGATGTAGTAGCTGTAATAATACTAACTTTGCTTGGCGTAATGAATGTAATAGATGTAAAACACCAAAAGGCGATGATGACGGTGGTAACAGCGCCGGAGGCCGCGGGGGCGGTGGATATGGTGGCGGCGGCGGTGGCTACAACAGAGATAACCGTGGTGGTGGAGGTGGCGGTTATGGAGGTGGTAATCGCTTTGGAGGCGGCCGAGGAGGTGGTGGTCCCGGTGGCGATCGAGGCGGTCGACGTGACTTTGGTGGAAACAGTGGGGGTGGAGGTCCCATGCGTGGTAATAGCCCTGGAAATAACCGATCACGACCTTATTAATTGGAAGTCGCTACTAAACCAACACAGCGGTATTTTAAGTTATTTCAACAAAAGAAAAACGTGACGTCATTCAACGCAATTCTTAATTTTTAAGATAATTTTATGTCTCCAATTTTACAAGTTTATGTAAAAACCTCCTTCCTAAATATTTGTCTATGATTTAATATGTATGTATTTGATAAAGTACATTCGTCCTCATTTTACCAATTTTGTATGTGGAGATATGGAAAAAATCACGTGACAAAATTTAAGTTTTTTTTTTTTAAATTAAGATCATGAATAAATATAAATATGTAGAAAAATAATTGGTGTTATCGATTTTGGTTACTTATTTAAATGATGACGATCAATATTTCTGAACAGACAGAACCGATCCAAACTTTATGTACGACATTGGTGAAGATTCTTTAACAACTTGCTCCTGGTTGACTTCCAATTCTCAATGGTAGTAATAACCCCTATTTCTATGTCGACATCACTTCGACATGGATTTGGTATTCTGTAACACTCATGCGACGATGTCGACTATTTAACGATAATATTAAAACAATAAACACATCTTTAAAATTGTAGTCAGCAGTTTATTTTGTTTGATATTTTTGTGCAAAAATGTGTTTGTATCCTTCACCGCACTGTGGCACAAGACATGTCATGGTACATGTGTTTGCAAGATCCAAAAGGAAACGAGTTAGACCCATAGTTACTTTATATGGGCAATATTGCCAAATTTTTAACATAGCTGAAGCCGAGGTTCACACCTTTACAACTCCGGAAATATTAAGGTAGGAAAAATTGGATGTTTTGGATTTATTGATCTGTCGTTGCAAACTTTTCATGATATTGACCTCCAAAGTTTATTTACGCGGTTGCTGTGTCTACTTAATGTAAAAAATTGGGTAAAAACAGCGTGACTAAGCCATTCATTTCGTGACCTTCGTGCTAAAGAAAAAGTGGAAGTCTAAACAATGAGGAGTACGTCTCTTGTGTATCATTTTTCGAAAATGTATCTGCATGTATTATTGAAAATGTATTAATAGATGCTGACATTTTCAAGCTCGATTTTGAGTGTTTTTGGAAATTTTCTTTTAGTTTCAATGCGCTATCACAAATTTCCAAAAATTAATTCCAGGATTGTTGTACTTGCGATTCTGATTAATTTGATATGTATTTTGTGTACGTAGTATGTATTGCTTCATAGTAATACTCACCCGAAGGTGGAAATTTTGTGCGATCAAATTTCTAAAAAACCTATTTTTGGGGCCAAATTTTTATATCTGTCATTTGATTCATATGGGTACTAACGATTTTTATTTTTTTTAAGTTCCGAATAAAATAAAATCTTCCTCGCGAAAATCCATCTTCCTGGCCTTACAAAAGCACGAAATTTGGCAAAAAATGTTTTTATCTCAAAAATAGTGTGAACTGGGACATTCATGGTTCTTAATGGACCGCAATGAAATAGGTATAGATAGATGTATTTTTTTAGGGTGCACACCGAAATCGGATGAACGTTTAAAGCATATAAACTTTTCGATATAATTCACGTTTTACGAGCTTTTGGGTACTTCAATGCAACAGTCGAATGAAATTTCGTAAAATATATCTGGTTTGGAAGATAAAATTCAGTACTTCCTGGAAACCGCATGCGTATCAAATGAATTTGAGGATTACCCGATTTAGACGAAGCTTCATAATATAGTTTTATTT
Source organism: Musca vetustissima (assembly GCF_032173495.1). Lineage (NCBI taxonomy): Eukaryota > Metazoa > Arthropoda > Insecta > Diptera > Muscidae > Musca > Musca vetustissima. The sequence goes on along the minus strand of NW_026885291.1, from coordinate 25,047 downwards.
TAAGATTTATTACTATTTATAGAACCCCAAGATTTATCGGAAGGGTCTTGCTATAATCCGCAACGTAGTGCGAATTCCACAAAAAGGTCAACCACATAGGTGAAAAATCAATTCGTTAAGAGAGATATGAAATTATATAGGAAATATTCTTTGCAATCCGGACAATATATTTTTAGTTGAATTTTGAAACATAACGGTAGTTTTTCTTTTTGATGTCGCGTGGAGAGTAACTTGGGCATATATTTATTAGTTTTATAGTGTCATTTGTCGTAAGTGTGAACGCTGTTAGCTAAAACAAAATCAATAATAAGTATTTAATTCAAATAAAGTAATATCTTACTAATAAGTACATATATATGGGCAATATTGCCAATTTTTTAACATAGCTGAAGCGGAGGTTCACCCCTTTATAACTCGGGAATTACTTAAGTATATGAAAAGAAGTTAATAGTTTTGGGTTAATTGGTCTGTCGTTGCAAACTGTTCATAATATTGACCTCCTAACTTTATTTTGGTGGAAGCTGTGTCTACTTTAATGTAAAAAAGTATGTAAAAACAGATTGAGGCGAACCAGTTTTTTTTTATGTTCTCTATCGATTTGTGACTAAGCCACTCATTTCACGGTCTTCGTGTCAAAGTAAAACTAGAAGCCAACAAAATGGGGAGTACGCAACTTATGTATCATTTTTCAAAATTTTAACTGCATCTACCTTTAAATAATGCTGACATTTTGAGTGTTTTTTTAATTTTACTTTTAGCCTTAATACGCAAACAGGAATTTCTAAAAATCGATTATATGATTATTGTAGTCGCGAATCTGCGTAATTTGATAAGTATTTTGTGTATGTAGTATGCACAGTTTCAGAGTAATACTCATCAAATTTCTAAAAAAACGCCAAATTTTTAGATCTGTCAACTGAATGATATGGGTACCCGCGATCAATAAAGTTTTTACGTTTCGGATGATATAAAATCTTCTTCGTGAAAATCCAACTACTAGAACAGCGGGAACTGGCCTTCCAAAAGCACGAAATTTGGCAAAAAATGTTTTTGAAAATATTGCGGATTTATTTGCGTTTTGTGTGGATCATTTCCGCTTCTATTAATGACCTCATACGGATTTTGATCTGTTTCGAAAAGAGAACTTTAAAAACTTCAGCCGAAAGAGAGATGTACCCAATTTATCTCAAAAGTAGAGTGAGCTGGCACATCCATGCTTCTTAATGGACCACATTGAAATCGGTATAGATCGATGTATTTTTTTAGGGTGCACACCGAAATCGGATGCGCGTTAATGGCATATGGAGTTTTTGGAAATTATTAGCGTTTTCCGATTTTTTGGGTACTTCAATGCAACGTGTGGCACATCTTAGCCGTCAAATGAAATTTCGAAAAATATATGTGGATTGGAAGATAAACTTCAGTACTTCCTGGAAACCGCATGCGCATCAAATGATTTTGAGAATTATGCGATTTAGACGCAATTTAAAATGTATATTTCATAATATTATTTTATTTTAAGATTTATTCCTATTTATAGAACCCTAAGATTTATCGGAAGGGTCTTGATATAATCCGCAAGGTGTATACTTATACACAAGAAGTGATTATTTTTATATATGTCAATTTTCGGCGAAATTCGGGTAAAATAACAGAATAACCCCAACATTTTTTCTGAAATTGCTTGTATAAAATTAAAAAAAATAAATATGATGACATTATTTTTTCGAACCAAAAACAAATATTTTTCCTCAATATTTTGTTTTGTTGTGGCTGTGATTTACAAACCGCTACACGGACTTGTGTGATTTTGATATCATTTGATTCATCATGGTGTTTAGATTATGTAGATATTTTTAAATTTTTAGGTGTGTGTATGTCATTAATCACCCCTATTCCGTAAGTCGTCGTCGTTGTCGACGACGTTTCTCTTTCGACATCACTTCGACACTGATTTGGTATTCTGTAACACTCAAGGGCTAAGCAGAATGCACGCGTTGAGCCATCCGTTGCGTTATGTGTTATCGAAAATACAACAACCACAAGGAAACGATAACACAAACGCTCGAATTTGTTGTTCGCTGCGCTTCGGAGTTAAATATATTTTAACTTTTTGCGTGCGTTAACGCGATAACAAAAAACGCTCATCGCGAACATTCTGTTTGGCCCTTCATGCGACGATGTCGACTATTTATCGATAATATCAATAAAAACAAAAAATACATCTCTAAAAAAGTGATCAGCTATTTATTTTGTTGCATATTTTTGGGGCCAGTCGCTACTCAACATATGTTGATGCTAGACTGCTTTTTCAACCCGTCTTTCGCTATTCCGTCGTTTCTGTTTATAAACAACAAATACACGGTTCTGCGCGCTTTTTGTTATTGCTTTGAATTTTTTTCCTTGTTTTGGAACTGGAAATAGTTCTTTTTCTTCGACGAATAAAATCAATTTGTAATTGATTTTGTTTTCAAATTAAAAATGGATGCGGATGGGGAACCGCCCCACAACCACCTCAAAAGCCACTTTGGGATCCCAATAAAAGACGAGCCCATCTTATTGCTAATCAAAATAAAAAATTTATTAACAACGAAGGCCTTCCAATAAAAAATCAAAATGGCAATGACAGCTCAATTAGCAAGTCGGATGAGTCTGGAAATTCTGACGGCAAAGAAAATACAACAAATCCAACAATGTTATACCCAAGCAATCATCCTGGGCCCTTTTATGTCATTGTGACCACAAAAGAGCCAATTGCCACCAGAAGGAAAAATTGTGAACTGCGGTTGTATGTTCTCCTGCAAAAAATAAACATAAAAAATAATTATGTATGCAAGAACTTTGGATATAACACCTTTCGACTTACCTTTAATAATTTTGCTTCGGCAAATGAGTTTGCCCAAAATCAAAAACTCCAAGATATTGGTCTAAATGCCATGATCCCTGATCGGTTCATTCAACGCTTCTTTGTAATTAGAAATGTCCCAAAAGAAATTGATACATCTACAATTAAGATATCCATTATGCAGAACAATCCCATGGAGGTCATTTCTGTTCAACGTTTTACAAGGAAAAACTTGGAAAATGAGATCGAAGAAACGGAAACCGTAAAAATTGGAATTATTTTTGATGGAATCCCGAAATTTATTTTTATGTGTGGAACAAGAGTTACACCCGAGCTTTATGTTCTTCCCACGCGACAGTGTAAAAAATGTGGACGTTTAGGTCATATTGCAATTCGCTGTAAAACCAAAAAAAGGTGCCTCGAATGTGGAAAATTAATCGTTTGCCTAAATGATTGCGAAGAACAAAAGTGTGAAACTTGTCTCAAAACAACAAAATGTGTGGACAATTGTGGTCCTCGTACATGCATTCTCTGTAACAATACCGATCATGTGTCAACAGATGAAAATAAGTGCCCGACATGGAAATTCGAAAAACATGTTAGATCAATTATGACTCTTACCAATTTGAGCAGAAGAGAAGTCTTAGAGACATATCCCGTGTCACAGAATTATTATAGCATTCTGGAAAACGATGGTTACAATAAAGAGTTTCCGACACTGAGTAAAAATACTACTGCAAAAATCAACGTCAATGACGAAATAAATCGCAGGGTCACAAAAGTGAAGTACAGCAAAGTTGCAGCCCCACCAATAATAATTAAACATCCAGTAGCGAGTCCATCCATAGTTATTCCTTCCAAACCTATGTTTGAGCGACCGTCCTTCTCCAAAGTTTCCGACATGGAAAAAGTTTTAGCAGCTTTCACAAAACAAATGTCTGATTTGCTCACATCTCTAAATTGTGACGAAGGTCTCAACATTCTTGATAGCTTCAAAAAATCATTGTCGAATTCAGCCACCACATCTAAAAATAAAGAAAATGAACAAGATAATTCTCAAACATCAAATAAAAAATCATAACAAGTGCTTCAATTTTTAATTTTATTTCAATAAATTGCCTATTTTAAATCCATTGACTTTTTTAATTTATCTAATAAAACGTTATGAACATTTTACAATATAATATCCAAAGCCTTAAAAAAAATAAGCACTTCCTTGAATTTTACTTAAACAAAATGAATATTGAAATTTGCATCCTAAGTGAAATCTTTAATATCGATGAAAATCAAAATGCTTCTTCTTTTATAAATTACAATATTATCTCGAAAAAAAGAAATGATAACTTCGGTGGCGTTGCCATTCTATTCAAAAGAGACATTAAATTCAAAAGAATTAAATTTGAAACCAATTTGGACATAATTATATGCCAAACGACAAACCTATCGTCAAACTTTACAATCGTTTCAACATATTTTCCTCACTCAGTTAAGGCACATGAAATCAAAACAGAACTTGAAAAACTATTTTGTTTCCTCAACACAACGGCAAATGTATTGATTTGCGGAGATTTCAATGCGAGACATTGTTCATATGGCGACGTCTTTGTCTCTCATAGATGCAACATAATAAAATCTTTATTCGACTCATTGGACTACTACTGTCTAAATAATGGACATTTCACATTTAAAAAGCGTGTCAATGATACAACTGGATCTGTACTTGATCTTTCATTTACCAATACCACCATGGATACCTCCTGGAAAGTTCTCAATATTTCAATCGGAGGAAGCCACCACTTGCCTATACTCATAACAATAGGCAATCTCAACAAGAAAAATCAGAAATTTCTGGCAAAGAAAAAGTTATTATCTAGTCTCAACCAAACAGATTTTCCTCCTTCTTTTGATGCGATTCAGTCGACATTTAATAACCAAATTAAGAATTCAACATTTGTTTTAAAAGGAAAACATAAACCCAAGGCCTGGTGGGATCAAGTAGTGGAAAAAACTTTTAGATTGCAGTTAGCAGCGCAAAAGTCCTATGTAGCAACAGTTTTACCGCCAATAAATTGATTGAGGCCACAAAAGCTTTTAGAAATGCTGTAAAATTTGCAAAAATAAAGTCTTTCAATTCGAAAGTTAATGAACTGAGTGAAGAACCAAACTCTAAATCTCTTTTTAAATTCGTTCGTGGTTGCAAAAACTCACTATCTGCGCAACAACAAACCAAATGGTGCTCTGAAAACGATAAAGAATTCTTAACACACCTTAAAAACCAGGTTCCAGACAACAATCCTCTTGATTTACCCTCAGCGACAGCGAACTCATCTACCGAATTCGCCCACGAAGAACTCACACTAATATTAAACAAGAAGAAAAAGCCATCTGCTGCTGGAGTCGATGGCATTACATATGAGATGGTCAACAATCTGCCTCAGTCTGCAAAAAAAAACCTTCTTAGAGCCATTAACAATGACTGGAAAAACTGTCATTTCAGGGATGAGTGGAGAAAAATAAAAATTGTTCCGATCCCAAAAAGAGGAAAAGATTTAGAGGTATTTACAAATTACAGGCCAATTGCGCTAATTCCAGTTTTTGCAAAAATTATAAATTTGATGGTTAAAGAGAGGCTTTAAATTTTTCTCGACCAGCACAACATTTTACCAAAGAGTACATATGCTTACAGGAAAAACTTATCCGCGTCAATGTGCATAAATGACCTGCTATATTCAATTAATTTTCACAAAGAAAGAGGCGAAAAAGTTATATTATTGTCACTCGACATCAACAAAGCTTATGATTGTGTTAAAATCGAAATTTTATATAATATTTTAAACGAAATTCAATGTCCAAGAGAATTATCCACTTGGATGATAAATTTTCTCAAGCACAGAATTTTAGTATTGGGTAATGAAAGCCTTCCAATTTACAACGGTCTCCCACAAGGCAGCTGCCTTAGTCCCACACTATTCAACATATACACTCTTGGCCTGCATGGTATTTGCGATCAATATACAAAAACGTTTCAATTTCCTGATGATTTCATCATTCTAACCGCACACAAAGAGTTTGGATCTGCCAACAACTTACTTCAAATCAAGGTAAATCAGTTTTGCAATCTAATGAAATCCTTAAATCTTTCCCATAACTCGGAAAAAACTGTCGTTATGTATGTGGCAAATGGAGCCAGGAAAGTTCCTAAAATCTTAATACAGAGTACTGCAATCAACGCAGTCAACAAGATCAAGTTTCTGGGAAGGCATATAAAAAACAGCCTTTCTATAAGCAATCACTATGAAGAGGTAATTTACTCATGCGGCACAACTTTAAATGCTCTTAAAATGATAAACTCGCATAAACATGGTCTGAATCCTAAGATATCTTTAAACTTGGCCAAATCACTACTTTTTTCTAAAATCGAATACTCTATATCATCAATGGCTCATATGCCCAACTACATCAACAAAAAAATAACCACGTTCCAAAACCAGATCCTTCGGAAAAGTCTAGGTTTAACTCCATCCACACCAGTTCATATCCTCTACGCCTTAGCAGTCATTTTGCCTCCTGAAAAACGAGCACAGTATTTAGCAGCCAAAGAACTATTGAAATTTAAAATATATCACAACAACACGTATAACCAGTTTACAATAAACCCATCCATCAGAACAAGTTTTGGTCTGGTGTACAATAAATTTCAAAATATCTTTGACAATACAATAATCAGTGATTTTGAACCCCCAGGAACCAAAATCACTTTTCTATTAAACATCTTTAATGTTGTGAAAAAATCACAACCAAAAGAATTTTTCAAATCCACTGTACTTCAAAAACTGCATGAGTTTAAATCAATCGGTGCATCAATATGGGCTACAGACGCATCTATAAGCGCAGATTCCACAGGATGTGGTGTCTGCAACATATCGTCCAATGAAAACTTCGTTTTCAAAATTGAGGCTAAACTGTCCTCTCTTATGGGAGAACTAAACGCAATAAACAAAGCAATTGATCTAATCATTGAAGACGGTATGGAAAAGGCTGCCATTATCACTGACAGCAGGAATGCCTGTCTTTTAATTCAAAACAACACTTCTCTTAACTATCTAGCCAATGAAATAAACAGGAAAATAAATAATTCCAAAATAAGTTCACTTACCTTTATATGGGTACCATCACATATTGGCATATCCGCCAACGAGCAAGCTGATTATTTCGCCAAACAAGCTGCAATCATTGGATGTATCATACCAAACCACCTGTCTGTGAAAGATGCCCACTCCATGATATACGACGTCCTGTGGAAAGAATGGACCGATCAATACAAAACTACATCTACACGAACATACTTCACCAATTTCTTTTCAACACCTCCAAAAAATTATTGGTTCTCCGGGACACCTCTGTCTCCTGGTGAAATTAAACTTGTCAACAGACTACTGTCCGGCCACACATATGCGAAGACGTACCTACACCAAATCAACATAGAAAGTAATAACCTCTGCGACTTGTGCAACATCCCCGAAACGGAAGATCACCTGATTTTTAATTGTCCGAAATATTTAGCAATTAGAAGGAATTTTGAGTTTTTTAATCACTACACCAATTTATGTGACCTCCTAAAACAACGTCCCAATGCTTCTCTTAAGGAATTATGCAAATTTATCTCCACCGTCAACATCAAGTTATAAGGGCAAAAATGCGTCACTCAACACACAATCAATGAATGGAAATCTTCACTCAAACTACTACATAACACTTCATGAAAATACTCAGCAGTGGTTATGAGTACTCGGGTACTCGTCCAACAAACAACACAAAGCCCAAAAAAAAAAAAAAAAAAAAAAAAAAAATTGGGGCAAAAATGTGTTTGTATCCTTCACCGCACTGTGGCACAGGGCATTATGTCTTGGTAAATGTGTTTGCAACGACCAAAAAGAAACGAGATAGACCCATAGTTACTTTTTAGTATATATGTACATAGAATTATTTTTCAGTCGATTTATGCATGTCCCTCCATTCATGTATTATTTTAAACAAGCTACATGCCACCATTATGAAATTTGGAAAAAATCCATTCAATTGGGATGAAATTTTATTTCCACATAGACGAGTCCTATTGACATTGGTGAAAATCGGTTCAGATTTATATATAGATCCCATATTTTAAGTGATTATTTATACTCTTTCGAGTCGAGCTTGATGATCTAAATTTTGCAATGAAAAGGAAAGCCAGGAGAAGAACCTACGTACCCACCATTATGCGACGCGTTTCGCCGTTGGTTAAGCGGCTCATCAGGCATATTGGGCTATGTGGCTTTTACAAAGGTCGTACGTTGATAACTTGTATTTATTCCGCCCTGATGCGAAACTTACATATGCGAATTAAATTCAAATTTGTCAAAGTTCGACATTTGTCTTCATTCTAGGAACAGTCCTTTTCAAAGCAGATTTTTGTTGTAGCGATGGATAATTAATCCACACACCTACAATTGCTTCCATGGTATACACATGTTTTTGCGCAACCGTTTTTGGAAGTGTGTTGATGGCTCAGAACGTTGAGTGGTCTTGGCAACATTTGTGTTGCTCCGAGGACCTAGGTTCGAGCCCATATATTTTTCTATTATTTACACTTTATTTTGCATTAAGTATTGAATAGATTCTAGAATGATGTATCGTGTTCTTGTCGGGCATGTTTTTTTTTAATTTCTAAAAAAATGTTCAAACGCTTGAGTCGTCAACAAAAACTATGACGAAGAAATCTTCGACATCGTCGTCGTACACATTGTTATGCCATGTACAGACGAGCGTTGTTCGCTCTCTCATTCGTTGTTCGACCCTTAATTATGAAGTTCCCCATACAAAATTGTCTGAGCGAACACCGACTTTTGTACGTTGTTGAATTCGAATCACTCTCTGAATCTCCAAGAAAATTGTCACATCCCTAACAACTGAGAGCATTTATCGAAAATAAATTATTTAAAAATAAAATAAAAATAAAAAAAATTGTCTAGTTTTTATATATGCAGCAGGAAGTAAATTTTGTTATCTACATAATGCAATGTGAATTTCTTTCCCCATGGTTCTAATTAGCGTACAAAATAAGAAACAAATTTGGGGACACTCAAACAAAAAATTCTAAAAATTTTTATATGTGACATTTGAATTTAGAAAATATAAAAATATATGAAAACAACAATGTTTTCAGAAAAAATTGAAAACATGAAACATACTATAGTCAGGAGAAAGAGAATTAATTTTTCTATTTAGATCCATATGTGATTCATGTAAATATTGTTACGAATATAACTTTAGATTTAAGTTAATTTAGATGAATTCCGTTAATTTAAGAATTTGAATTGTAACGTAAATTTCTATCTGAATAACTTCACAACAACAACTACTGTATAGATTTTTCTACATCCTTCCATTTCCTCTTTCATTGTCTATTTTTTTGTTGACGTACAATTCTTGTTGTTGGGGCCAATCACCCAACTTACCAAGACTGACCACCACGGATGTCTAATCCCTGGTCAACCCGATTTGCCTGCAACTTCTGGGACGATTTCACTGACTTCGTCGGTGACTGCTGGTTTACTTTTTGATGCCTTTCTGAGGCAACAACTCCACAACAATTATAGAAACTTTTAATTTTATAAATTATTATAAAAACTCCAAAGGAGACAATTTTATTTTATTTCACAATTCAGAGAAAACTATTTATCTCCCACTTGCTCTTTTTGCTATTTTGGCACCTTTGACCGGGTAGCTGGTTTGACAACAATGAATGTCTTTTTTGCGGCCGTGCTCAACAATTGCCAGAATACTGGTTTAAACCTTAAAATAGTGGGAGAGAGAACAAGTGTGGGAGAAGAAGCAATAACAAAAAAGAACTATAAAACTAAGGCGGCATATTCAAGTTTCTCGCCGTTACTAATGAGGAGTGGACGACGGCTATGCAAGTGCTGCCCACTCAGCGCTTTCTTGCATAAACATCCTCCTCCCCTTGGGACTAGTTCCCAAATACTAACATATTTAATACATAAAAATAATAAATTAAACTAAAATTACATTCAATATGTGCAAGAAAATATACATTTGGAATTCATGAAATGTAAATATATGTAATGAGGTAAATGTATGTAGTATATAATATATGAGGTCCAGCCTGGTTTTTGGGGGTAGTATTGACCACGAGCCAATGATAGTGAACCACGAAGGAATTTAGGTTCTGGCGTTATTTATGGGAACTTCTCCAAAGAATGTCCATCCAAAAATGGTTTTCTGCGCATAGGGTAAATTTGGCCTAGCAACTGGGAGCGCCATATATATCCTTTCGGAAGCATCTTTCCCCAAAACAATACTTATATTGTCGGGCCGATATAGTTCTTGGTCCGCAACATCTTTTTTCGGATAAATGCCCTTGAGGCAACGTAGATCGAGAGGAAGACATGGCGAAGTATAGGGCCCCTTTCTCGACCTCTTCATAGTGGCAGTATATGTAAATACTGGATTTTGCAACGAGGTCAACACCACACGCATTGAAGTCCCGAAGTCGCTTTTGTACACAGGAAGTGGAGCGCCGAAGTGTATCCTGCTTATCGCCTGCAGCGGATTCATCTCCACTCTGATCTTCATCGGGACTTCTATTAGCCCAGGAATTTGTAGCAAGACCTGAGCCGTCATCTTCATCCAATATTTGCCATCGCCTGGAGTGTGTAGGGCAGTGTGGTGGGGCATTTTGCATTTTCTGCAACCTTCTATTAGTGGACAATCTTCCACTTCGTGCGACATGCCTAAACAATTTATACAGTAACGCCGGACGGACACAAAAATTGCCTTGTCATTGGGTGGCATTTGGAGAAAGGTGCGACAGTGCCTCAAACCATGGCGAGTGTCACAGAATGGACATTTAAATTCGTCGTTGTAACTCATCTGCAATAAAGAAAATACAACAATTTAGATGAGCACGCATTGGAACATTTGCTCGGGTGGCATTATGAGACAACATTGGCTGGACTGTATTCAGACATCTATTCGGAACGGGGAAGAAGAACCAACTTATGGATAGGACGGGAAACTACCCCATTTTGAGTCTTCAGACTAACGACACGCACGCGGTCATCCGGCCCTCTGTGTAGTTCTATAACACGACCAAGCCGCCACTCATTCTGACCCATTGAGTCACAATTAATCACCACCAGATCATTAATCTTCAAGTCTGCCTGCTGCTTTTTCCACTTCGTGCGCTTGTGAAGCTCTTTCAGATACTCAGATTTCCAACGTCTGCAGAATTCCTGAGTAATTAACTTTAGCCGCCTCCAGCGGTTCAATAGAGCTGATTTACATTCATTTTCCTCCGGTTCAGCTGGAGAAAGCAATGAGTCCCCGATGAGGAAATGTCCAGGAGTAAGTGCTCCAAGGTCGTCAATGTTGTTGGACAATGGAGTAAGAGGTCTGGAGTTGAGGCAGCATTCAATATTGGCCAATATGGTTGCAAACTCCTCGAACGTATGCTTAATTTGCCCAGAAATCTTTTTTAGATGACTTTTGCAACTTTTTACTCCGGCCTCCCAAAGCCCACCCATGTGGGGCGCCGCAGCAGGGATGAAGTGCCATTCTAGCTTTTGAAATCCGTACTTATTTATGGCCTCGTCCCTGGTCTCGGAGACAACCTTCGCCAAATTAGATCGAAGTTCCCGATCGGCTCCAACAAAGTTCTTGCCATTGTCGGAGTACATATGAAGGGGGCATCCACGCCGAGAAGCGAATCGAGTCAAAGCTGCTAAAAAGGCGGGTGTAGATAGATCGCTTACTGGCTCCAGGTGGATGGCCTTAGTAACAAAGCAGACAAACAGGCATATGTACCCCTTTGATATACGACATCCCCGTCCATTAAAGTTTTTGATATCAAACGGGCCAGCAAAATCTACTCCCGTCGTAGAAAATGGTCGACTAAACGTTAGCCTTTCGGGGGGAAGCGCAGCCATGAGCTGTGTTCGACGTCTCTTCTGAGCCATAACGCATTTTAGGCACTTACGGTAGTGCAATTTTACGAGATTCCTACCCCGTATTATCCAACACTCTAAACGCGTTGTGGCAAGAGTCAATTGAATGCCACCATGATTGGTCATGCGGTGGACGTGATCTACATAGAGAGCAGCAAATTTACTCCGATACGCCAATATGATAGGATATCTCTCGTCATACGATAGAGAAAGAGCGTTGCCTAACCGTCCGTTGGCACGAATGAGCTGATTATTATCCAAAAAGGGATTGAGAGAAAGAAGAGGGCTGCTAGATTCCAACTTTCGCCCTTTTACGAGGCAATTATATTCCACGGGAAAGTAGATTCTCTGAGACAAAGACATTAAACGATACCGAACGAAGCTAAGTTCCTCTGTTGATAGAGTTATGCTCTCGAAGTGAGCCAGTTTCTTTGTTTGGGGATGAGTCTTACGAATAAAACGAAATATGTACCCTATGACATGAATAGCGGTGGAGAGCCGAGAAAATCTCTCTAGAACATCTTCATCAACGGCCGATCTAGCAATATGAACCTTTTTTGGTTTGGACTCCAGTGTAGTTTCCGGTATCGTGACACCTGGTGGCCATTCGTCTCTATCTAGCTTGAGCCAACTCGGTCCGTACCACCACAACTCACACTCCTTTAATTCTAAAGGAGTCCGCCCCCGGGTTGCTAGATCTGCGGGATTATCTTCCGTCGGCACATGACGCCAATCAAAACCAATTTTTTGCTGTATTAAAGAAACCCTGTTAGCAACAAACGTCGTCCAGGTATATGATGGTTTCTTGAGCCAGGAAAGTACAATTGTTGAGTCCGACCAGGGCAATAACGGTGCATTTGGAATCACCAATTGGGGTAAGACTGAGTCAACTAACTCCGCCAAAAGGAGCGCACCACATAGCTCCAATCGAGGCAATGACATCTTTTTCAACGGAGCAACTTTAGACTTGGCTACAAGTAAATTCGAGTAAATAAGACCATCCACATTTGCTCGTAAATAAAGGGTTGCCGCGTAAGCTGACTCTGACGAGTCGCAAAACCCATGAATTTCGATGTCACAATTTGGCGAGTAATTCACCCATCGAGGAATACTAATTTCCTGAATACTACTCGTATTCGAGACAAAATTTTTCCACATCAAGAGAGTAAGTGGTTCCAATGGATCATCCCATCCAATTTCATCGAGCCATAATCGCTGCATAAAAATTTTTGCTGTCACAACGATCGGAGAAAGCCATCCCATAGGGTCGAAAATTTTCGCTATGATTGACAAAACCTCCCTCTTTGTGTAAGTAGCTCTCTCCTCCAACTTTTCTACTATAAAGTAAAAGCTGTCCGTGGAGGCGTTCCAGCGAATGCCCAATGTCTTCGCTGAACTTCTGTCGCCCAACTCAAGAAATTCCTCGTTTAAAAGATGACCACGGTCTATACCTCTTAAAATGTCTTTAGAGTTAGACGTCCATTTCCGTAGGTCAAATCCTGCGGATTCAAGGATTCCTACAAGCTCTTCCCTTGCGGTTAAACTTTCAGACACTGTGTGACATCCAACTAGCGCGTCATCTACATACATATTGTTTCGCAATATGCTTGCGCCAATGGGAAAACGATGCTCCTCATCATCTGCCAATCTCAAAAGCGTCCTAAGAGCCAAATAAGGGGCGCAGTTGACGCCAAATGTCACAGTTTTTAACTGATAGTCAACAATTTCACTCTCTGGGGAAGATCTGAACACTATACGCTGATATTTACAGTGATTTGGATTTATCCAAATCTGGCGATACATTTTGGATATGTCACAGTTGAAGACATATTTGTAAAAGCGCCAATTTAGAACCAACGAGACAATGTCTTTCTGAAGAGTCGGGCCCACATATAGTGCATCATTCAAACTTTTCCCACCAACTGATGGACACGATGCATTAAATACGATTCGTAACTTCGTAGTGGCACTGTCGGGCTTAAAAACACCATGATGAGGCAAATAATAGCAGTCCTGATATTTGGTGAATCCTTCAACTTTTTCCATATGACCCAGAGACAAATATTCTAAAATAACATCATCATAGTCAGATTTTCGATTTTGACCTCGCATAAGAGATTTCTCGTTGCGTAAAAATTGAGAAAGAGCTACATATCGACTCGAATTTGATGAAAGTGAAAAGAGTAAATCAGACCGAAAGGGCAAGTCTACGGTGTACCTTCCGTCAGGACCCCTACTTGTCGTGGATACGAATATTTCTTCACATTTTTTATCTTCCAAAGAGACAACGGGTATCTTGGGCACTTCCTCAATCTCCCAGAATTTTGTCAATTGGTCTTGTATTGACACTCTAGTGCAATGGGAAACTCTCAGTGAATCTGAACGTACTATATTTGTTGTAGGTCCCGTCAAGATCCACCCAAAAACGGTTTCTTGTGCTAAAAGAGAGCCAAGCACATTCTTCTTAACCCCGTTGAGTAAAATTACAGGATAAATGTTCCCACCGAGTAAGATGTCTATTGGTCCATTTTGATAAAATGTGGGATCTGCAAAATCTAGATCTGGCAGTTTATCAGCACTTATTTTATCGAGAGGCTCCGTGGGAATTTCTCCCGTTATTTCTGGTACAACAAAGGCCTCGATATTCAAAGAAAATGAAGTATATTTTATCGATCCAATTGTCAACACGGCTAATTTATTACATTTCGTTAAATGTTCACCACCTAAGCCCGAAATATCCGCAGAGACAGAACTTGTTGGTAATTTGAGTGCTTTTTGTATCCTTGACGAAATAAATGTGTCATCCGAGCATGGATCTATTAAAGCTCGAAATTTATATGTATCACCATTTTTATACACATTTACCCAAGCCGTTGCAAGCATCGTCTTACTAGAGACAGTAGTGTGGAATGTTCGAGGATTTGAAACAACTGTTGGATCCTCAATAGGTCGTTGATTATTTGAAGTCGATGCATGTGAGAAATTTGAAGAATCATTCCCATTATTTTGAGCCAATTTGTCTTTATGAAGCAAAATATTATGCTTTGATCCACATTTGGAACAGCTTATCGACTTACAATCGATCGATTTATGGCCACGAACCAAGCAATTTATGCATCTGTTTTCCCGTTTAACCACATTTAATCTATTTTTAAATTCCATACTTAAAAATTTTGGGCAAGATTTTAATTGATGCATTCCTTTGCACAAATTGCATTTACTTTCATTCACCTTTGTGTGATGAACTTTAAAATGTTTTGATTTATCAAATTGATTATATTTATTACGAGCATTTTGATTAGATTGTGCTCCATTTGAGCCAGTTATGTCCGAAACGCTTTCCAATGCCTGATATCTCTCCGTGAGAAATTTATTTAAGTCCTCCCAACGAGGCATTTCCGTTTTACTAACTAGCGATTGCTCCCAAAGAGACAAAGTAAGCTTAGGCATTTTTGTGGAACATTGGTATACAAAGATAGGGTCCCAAGATCTGACATCTATCTTGTATAATTCGAGAACTGAAATACAATTTGTGACATCTCGCTGCAGTTTCTTAAGGCCACTAGCCGATTCTTGGCCGCAATGAGTCAAATTAAATAAATTTCTAAGTTGGTTATTTATTAAAATTCTCTTATTTTCATACTGGTTTCTCAGATTGTCCCATGCAATCGTGAAACCTTCAGCAGTCAAAGGAATGTGCCGATTTACTTCCCTTGCCTCTCCACTAGTCTTTTGAAAAAGATGGTAGAGCTTCTCTACCGAGCTAAGTTTTTTATTATTTATGTATATGGCCGTGAATAAATCACGGAAACTCGGCCATGATACATAATCTCCCTGAAATACTTCCGTGTCACAAGGAGGAACCGCTATTGAGGAGGAAGTTTTTTGATTTGATGCGGTCGGAAAAACCTTTATTTTATCCATCCATTCTCCCAGGATATTTATGCATCGAATATAACTCTGATGAGCAAGCTTTTTCTTCGTTTTTAGTACCTCTTTATTCTTTTTATTGATATCGGGATCATTTGTACAACTTTTATACGCTTCTTTCCACTCTGTCCATAAAAGTTGAATCTCAGCCTTTTCAGCCTCAATTGCTGATTCGTTATATTTGAAGGCATCTGATTCCTGAAGATGTTCTTCAAAGGAAGTAATTTCATCGCATTGCCCCAAAAATTCTTCTAAATTTGCCATTTTTATATATAGCTACTAGGTATGCTGACCGTAGTATAAACGTTCAAGAGACAAAATTTGTTTGTAGCACTTTTCAATATTTGACCCAGAGTCAATTAGTATAAAAATACGCGAGGACGTATTTAAAATCAAATTGCTTTTAATCCAAAAACAAGTGAGTAAGTTTACCAAATAATCCAGTAAGTATCAAAAAAAAAACTTCTAACTTCTAGTGCCAGCAATAAATTATGTTACAATATATTATACCAAAGTGCTAAAACTCAATAAGATCCAATATTTTATTCAAATCCAGAAATCGCCGAATTAGCATTCATTAATTATCCTCTAATGAGTAAGATGACGTTAATAATGACCAAATAATTTGTCAGTGTTCCTCGAGTTTTCAGTAGACAAATTCTCAATGCTGTCCACTCAGCAGACACAATGTCTCATAACAGCAAATCTTTGTCGTTCACCCTTCCAAAATTCTACTCCTGAGGAAGAAAATATTTATGCTTCAGAAATGTCTTCTCCCAATGAGTAAGGGTATCAAAAAACGCCAGAGCCAAAATGTTCACAATTTACCAAAAAATCCATCGAAATTTTCATCATCGACTTTTATATGCCAAAATTTCGTGTTCAATTCTCATTCCAATGTTTGAGTCAAAAGAGAAACCAAATGTCTCACATAGACGTCGATACGAAATCTCTTATTTGTATTCCAATGAGAAATAGGGCAAGATCTTTATGCAAACGTTCTTACATCAAACTCTCTTATCCAAAGGCAGAGTTAACCAAAGGCACAAGTTCAAATTCTGCTTTGTTTTCTGTTCAATGTTTGTTGTTGTCAACAGTAGGCGAGCATCAACAAAAACACACCAAAGTATTGCGCCTACAACGTTACATACCAGCCTACGACAAAAGAGTCAGCAAACAATTCAAACCTCTGTTAGGACACACAGCAATTGAGCAATAGAAACCATACACAAGCAGCGAGTCAGTGCGCCAGCAGCACTGTCAGCGCAAGCGTCGTTGGACAGTTCGCAAAAACAATATTCTTCAAGCAAGCAATGTTACAAAGCGAACTGCAGCACTGCAAGCAAATATACAGCGCCGGTTCAGCACAACAACAATAATGTCTTAAGAGGAATACAAAAATTCTAAAGACATGCACCGTAACTCCAACGGTACCACATGAGTCAATCACCTTTTTTGTTACACAATTTAGTAATTGTTAACCTTCAAATTTTTTCCTCACGAGGAAGTCCAAACAGCCGAGCCAATTTTTGTTTAAGTAACCCACAGTTCTGGTATTTGAAATGTATTTACTCACGGTTGCTTCGCCCTTTATTTTCCTCTTCTGGATATAACTTTTTACGGCTTCCGAAGGACCAATGTTGGGGCCAATCACCCAACTTACCAAGACTGACCACCACGGATGTCTAATCCCTGGTCAACCCGATTTGCCTGCAACTTCTGGGACGATTTCACTGACTTCGTCGGTGACTGCTGGTTTACTTTTTGATGCCTTTCTGAGGCAACAACTCCACAACAATTATAGAAACTTTTAATTTTATAAATTATTATAAAAACTCCAAAGGAGACAATTTTATTTTATTTCACAATTCAGAGAAAACTATTTATCTCCCACTTGCTCTTTTTGCTATTTTGGCACCTTTGACCGGGTAGCTGGTTTGACAACAATGAATGTCTTTTTTGCGGCCGTGCTCAACAATTGCCAGAATACTGGTTTAAACCTTAAAATAGTGGGAGAGAGAACAAGTGTGGGAGAAGAAGCAATAACAAAAAAGAACTATAAAACTAAGGCGGCATATTCAAGTTTCTCGCCGTTACTAATGAGGAGTGGACGACGGCTATGCAAGTGCTGCCCACTCAGCGCTTTCTTGCATAAACAATATTAATACAACAAAATTGAGCACACACTATCCTAGTCATAAATCAATATGCTATGCCAAATTTCGTAAAAATATATAGGGAATTCGGTGCATCATTTACATAAAACCGATTTGAACCGATTTTTCTCAATTTCAATAGGGTTCGTCCTTGGGCCGGATTATAAATGCGACATGTACTTTGTTTGCAATTTAACATCAACAGACATGCATAAATCGACTCAGAAAGTGATTCTATGCATATTCTCAAAAGGAACCATGGGTCTATAAAAATGTCAGATTATTTCTCAATAAAATAAGAGGAAATTTATTTTTGATGGCATGCATTTTGAACCAATTAAACGGGAAAATCAATTAACAGGGATTAATTATCCGAGGAAATTTACATGCGTTTTCGTATGAAATATTTTGTTGACCCATCATGTGGTTCAATTAAGCGGGGAAACCAATTAACCGTAGGGTCTATTAACCGAAAAATACTGTATATTCAAAGATGAATGCTGAACACATTCACAAACATCATTAACATATAACATAAAAATAATTGGACCTAAAATCGAGCCATGTGGAACACCTGACGAAATATCGCAAACGCAAGAAGAATTACCGTCGTATACAATTTGTTGAGAGCGCTTGGAGAGGAATGAAGACACAAGATTGCAAGACGGTAGAGAACAATTAAAAATATTAAATAGCATGGAGCGGAGAATGCAGTGATTGATAGGATCAAAAGCTTTAGAAAGGTCTAAAATGCCAAATATACTAGGTAACTTTCTTAGTCGAAGCATTAATGAGGTTGTGCTGTGATGTTTTCTAAAACCTGATTGACAGACATTAACCAAAGAAAATTCATCCAGGTATTCCCAAATTTGGTTTTTGAGCAAAACTTCGAGAACCTTTGACAGTGCGGGTAGAATTGAGATTGGGTGATAATCGGCACAGTTTAATCCAGTAGCACCTTTTTTCAGTAAAAGATACACTTTGGCTACCTTCCAAGCAGACGGAAATGTACTAGTTGTAATAATCGTGTTAAAAAGGTGTAAAAAATGATGTTGCAAATAGGGAAACACAAGCTTAAGGAAACGTAACGGAATTTGATCGAAGCCTATAGCATTGGACTTAACTCTATATATTGCACTAGTGAGCTCAAATATGTCGACATTGAGAAAATTTAAAATAATAGAACGAGGCATAGTCATAGAAGTGTTATCAGGAATAGTAATATTAGCACCATTATTGGAAGTTAAAAAATATGTAAATGGTCTAAATCTATATCACAGTTATTGCTATCACAGTGTGTCGCTCCACAATCAGAAATCGTAGACCACAAAGTACGAGGATTATCAATACCACTAAATATAATTTCACCAAATTGACGCTTGGCTTGCCGAACAACTTTACGAGCAATATTTTTATATTTCTTATACACCTGTTTATTGTAATCTGTAGAATTCTCAATAAAGGCACTAAAAGCTAAGTCACTATTTCTGATAGCAGAAAGAACTTCTGGCCGAATGAACCATCGATTTGAACTTGTTCTAATTAATCTAGTTTGTTCAGGTACATGGGTTTCAAAAAGATGTTGCAAAGTGCTATTCAAATGGTTTAGCTGCAAATCAGAACTGTTCGTATTGTACAAAAAAGAGAAGTTAATAGAATTTATGTCAGATATTAAGTTATCAAAAATTATTGAATTGTAATCACGAAATGTTACATATTGTCTTTCATTAATTGTACGTAGTTTGTACTGCAAAAGGGCAAATGCGTGATTGGAATTAAGCGCAGGGAAATTAAACAGACTACTCTTAGAAATTGCGCCAACATCACTTACTAATGCATAGCCAATGAGCGAATATGAATTCCAATGAAGATCAATGTGAGTGTATATATATATATATATATATATATCTACAAGTTCCGATTCCAAAGAATTAATATCACCAGTGGGCAAGTGTACAACACCAATAATCAAGCTAGATGTACCTGAACTTACATGCAGAAAAAGAGCTTCACATACACCAGGTTTTGATATCTTTGGAACAATTTTAGTTTTCACAGCAGAAGAAATATATAATGCGACGCCTCCTCCACGACTACCTACACGATTATTACGAAATATCTTATATCCCGGTACTTGAACAGCTTTGTTGGTAATATGGGATTTGAACCAATTTTCAACCACACCCACAATATTTAACGAATTAGATTTTAAAACATTTTTAACTTCATCAAATTTTATCGAAGTGGTGCTAGGATTAAGAGATTGCGCATTGAAAACCCCGATATTAATAGTATCACCGTTAAAGCAAAATTTTCTTATAAAAGCATCATCGCTGACAATCACACTTAAAACATTACGTGAAACCATAAATGAGAATAAGAAAAATGTGCGTTAAAGACAAGTACTTAATTATAAACATCTTAAAAATTATTATATCGAAATGTTAAAATGAAATATGCTGACTACAAAAAATTACATAAAAGATAGCAACTATATTACTACAGTAAATACCGTGCTGTTCTACCGATTATTAAACAACCGATAAGACAGCACGGTATGCTAACCCTCCCTGCCATACCATATCTAAACAAATTATCTACATTATTTAATATTAGGAGTGCCAAACGTGGGAATATCTGCTAACTCGAATCTATTACTCGGGACACTGCGACGACCAAGTTGCCTTCTTAGAAAAGTTTCGACTTCAGAGGACACGTCATTAATGTTTTCCGACGTCACTGTTGATCATAAAAATGCCGTTAACAAACTCTGTTTGTAGAGGAGAGGCATTTTTCAAGGTTAATTTCATGGCACTTTTCAATTTTGTCAAAATTTCCAACAAAATGTCATTTTAGAGATTTGGTGTCAATGGAATACATATTCTACAGTAAATTTCACTATAGGTTCCCAAACAAAAGAAATTTGTAAATTGAATTTTTGTGCATAAAACTGCCATTAACAAATTGTGTTTTTAGAGGAGATGCATTTTTGAGGTTAATTTCATGGCACTTTTCAATTTGCCAAAATATTCCCCAAAACCCTAATTTAGGAGGTTTATGTCAATGGATGAAATATTCTACAGAATATTTCACTTCTTTGTAGGGGTGTAAATATTTGGTATTTAATTTTTAAGAGCATAGGCAATCTACTAACAGACAATTTACAATGGCATTGTCTCCATATAAAGGTCTTACTGGTTCTCATAAAAGCAAGAATGTAGAGGATGATTAAAATTATGTGTAAGAGTCCCAGCGGTACTATAAAAAGACCGTTATTCAGCTTGATTGAAAATAAGTCACACCAACAGGTTTATCACAACCGCTATAAAAATTCTTGTTGACTATAACTAAACTGTAAAAATCCTCTTCTCTACATAATTTTATAGAATACCTTAGAGTATATCAATTCTAACACATTCTTATCATACAAATCGGAAACTTTCATGCAGAAATTTATCTTATGTTCTATTTTGTCGCCCAATACTATCGGAAATAATAAAAGTTTAATTAAGAACGCCGATAATTATTTTCACATTCAAATCAAGATGTTAATTAATTTATAATATACATATATAAAAATTGAGGTAAATGTTTGAGTTATGCAGCCAAGAATTTTATTCCTATTGAAAGAGAGAAATAAAATCGTCGACACTAAATATTTGGATACAATTCCACAGTTGAGGCCATAAATAGAATTTTTTCTTTCTTTGGGGACAAACGAATAGAAAGTGTCTGTTATTTTAGTATCAAATGATTTATGACCATTTGTAATCTAGGGGACGTGACATTTTCATGAACTGCATACAACTTGATAAATTTCTATAATTTCCTGTACTTTCTATGTGATCCATGTCAAGCTATGTGCACTGTGTCCAATAATTGTCAAAATTTTATAAATTAAAGGACGACGTTGGGATGCTGTTTACGGTTCTGCAAGAGAATAGCAAAATGTCAAAATGGCGGTTAACATTTTAAAAAGACCTACGGTAACTGATTATATAAATGAACTCTTATTTTCTTTAATTTGCAGCATTTTATGAAATAAGGTCCTTAATTTAATTTAAAATATAGACAATTTGCCTAAATTCGTTAAGATATTGAATAATAATGGTTTAGTGACTTACCCTGATACTCAAGTCAATACTGATAGTTTTGGGTACGAATAGTTTGTACCTAATGAGAATTACAACCGATTTGGTTGAATTTAACTTTTTTACCTTTTATGGATTGTTTAGCCAATAAATTGCATTTCTGGACAGTTACGAACACAATATTTAAAATATACAAAGTTTGTGAATGGTCCTCAATGAAATTATCGGCATTTAACAACCAGGATGAAAATTGAAATCAAATAAATACATTACAATTTGGTAATACTCTGAGACCAACAACAGACCTTTTCTGCAAGGGGAAACACATTTCCACGACAGAGGGGTCTACAATCCGAAACGACCCGAGTCTTACTCGGTCAACGTCTGTCACCTCAGCCCAGTGTGTAAAAACAATAGGGCTGCTACAACAACAACCTTTCCAGATCAAGTCAAATCCCACAACGGCCGGTGCAATATAACGGACGTACTCGAAGAAACCAAACTTCGACCAAGGGTTGACAAACCAGCAAATATATATTTTTCAACATTTGTCCGTACCGGGGTTGAGACAAATCCCGGACCCTTGTCCTGGTCCGTTTGTCACAACCGCATACATCATAGGTCTATAGATGATCGGACCTCTGTTTCGTTTAACGGCGTTGAGGTGACAGATCTGAAGAGGTGCGTGAGTTATTTTAACCGGCAGTTTCTAGAGCACCCCGAGAGTAACAGAGCGAAGGCAAGAGTATTGCGTCGTATACGATATTTTCAAGGAGGAACCACCTCAATTTTCGTTGGTTAGCGTTGAAAGTGCCATTAGAAGCACAAAATCATCCAAAGCGCTTAGATTGGGTAGACTCTCTATGGTGATGTTGAAGCAGTTGATGAGTCAGAAGTAGAGTAAATAACCAATGTACTCAATATGTCGTTAGCTACCCAGGGAACTAATGCTTGGAAAATGGGCAAGGTGGTCCAGCTACTGAAGCCAGGCAAGGATGCCAGCAAAGGTGAATCATACAGACTAATCTCAGTTTTATCGCCAATAAATGGGACTCTTGAGACATTGCTACTATCTGACATTCGTGAATGCTACTGGGTTGCTGATCATCAACACGGTTTCCGGAATCAGCACAGCAAAACAAAAGCTTTGCACGTCATTTCCACACATATAACGGAAGGACAGACCGTGCAATAAGCCAGTTATGGTGGCGCTGGACTTATCAAAGGCACTTGATATCGTCAGTCACGCCAAGCTGTTCGAAACTTTGGATCGAAAATATATGTGTGGGCGCTAGTCGTACTTGGAGTTCCACAAGCAAGGGTGATATCACCGCAACTCTCTAACCTCTACCTTTCTAAAATTACACGCCCATCGGATGTAAACGTGGTCGTTGTACGGTCGTTGATTTTCGGACGATAAATATGAAAATATCCGCCACTAAGGCAACTGCCACAGTGTTTACCACATGGACTGGAAGATGAGTCTACCTTTAAATGTGGAGGTCGATATGTGCACAATTCAAACTACTATTTACCCCAGCTAATTGTGATAAGATCAGACGCAGGAACAGAAGAGGTCCTGAGGGGAGCTTCTAGATCAACAGGTATATCAAGCAGCATTGAATTGTATTCACACGGATACAGTTGAGGAAGTAATTCAGGAATATATAATGAATACAATACTCGGAGAACACCCACACTACGATAGCAGCAGCTACCACAACAAACCAGCGTGGTCTTGGCACAACTGAGATCTGGATGGTGAAGCGCCACAATTCATATTGAGCACGAATTATTGCCAAGGTGGACAATATCTGTCCGGCATATTGTAATGGTCCACATGACATGCTACACCTCTTCCACTGCCCAGCAAAACCCACTCATCTAACCCCATCTTCAATTAGCTGCTACAGCAACAACATCTTTTTCAGATAGACGAAAGCGATATATGGTCAATGCTATATATGGTCACTTTACTTTATACTAGGATAGTGTTCGTATCATGACATCTAACATTTATTTAGCGTGTGATAAAGAATCAAGATGTGTAGTGCATAACACACTGTGTTGTTTATGGAAGCGACCAATTCGAGTTACATTTTACGATTGAGTCAACATGGGAAGATTGGGAAATTGACTATTCATTTCTATCAGACAAATCAACAGTGCACTAAACGACATCTATGACGCCAATCTACCCGCTAAAATGATGTTTGCCGGACTTTTCATATCATCTGCCAACACTATCAGGCAGATTATTGCAGTGTATTTTTCCCTCAGCTACAGATAATCAGGAGATTATTCTAGGCAGACATATGGATCATAATGACAGTTTTACGACGTACATAACACATAAATACATCAATCAGCACAAAGAGGAACCTATCGCAGTCAAATCACCCACTCGACACGGTCTAATAAAAACTGCTATTTTCACCGTTTCAGCCTTATGGCTAATGAGGTTATACGCAATATGCTACGCCAAAAATCAGCCTCATGGAAATATTGGTTTAGATCCCATGTTTCTTTGGATCAAGTCCGTTTTAGGCAATTTTTAGTCGATTTACTAATGCCCGTCCGTGTGTCTGATTGTCTATTGCGATAAGTCTCAAAGGAAGTAACCCAAACATGCATTATATCTGAGGGGGGATTCAATCTGGCATGCAACAAAAGCTCTTTTTATACCCTTCACCACACTGTGGTACAAGTCTTTGTGCATATGTTTGTAACAGGAAAAAATGATTCGAGATAGACACGTGGTTCATTTTGAGAATATGCATAGACTCACTTTCTGGGTCGATTTATGCATGTCCGTTCGTCCGTCTGTCTATGTTCAATTGGAAACAATGTACAGGTCGCATTTATAATCCGAATCTGATGGAATTTGACACAGCTCATTTATTTGGCTCAAGGACGAACCCTATTGAAAACCGATGCAGATTTACATATAGCCCCCATATATATTTTCGTCCAATTTAATGTAAATGGTGCACCAAATTGCCTGTATACCTGTAATTGCA